>NC_041391.1:394131479-394142712 GCF_002162155.2 Triticum dicoccoides | reverse complement strand
GAGACTTCAGTCTCACTAGTATTTCCGCGTGGTCTTCGACGTTTAGCTTGTTACCTCAGCTACGATCTTGTGCCTCGGCAGGATTTGGTAGATAGTCAGGCTTCTCAGCCTTTTTCATTTATAGATGTCTGTACTCAGACATGATAGCTTCCGCTTGTGCTTGATTTGTATGCTCTGATTGTTGGGTCATGAGACCCATGTCTGTAATGTCTCGCTCCTCGGAGCCTATTGAATAAACTACTTGAGTCGTAGAGTCATTTTGTGATGCCATGTTGTATTGCACATATCGAGCATATTGTGTGTATGTTATTGAAATGCTTGGTATGTGTGGGATCTGACTATCTAGTTGTTTATCTTTAGTAGCCTCTCTTACCGGGAAATGTCTCCTAGTGTTACCGCTGAGCCATGGTAGCTTGCTACTGCTCTGGAACACTTAGGCTGGCCGGCATGTGTCCTTCTTCGTTCCTGTGTCTGTCCCTTCGGGGAAATGTCACGCGATGAATACCGGAGTCCTGTTAGCCTGCTACAGCCCGGTTCACCGGAGTCCTGCTAGCCCAGTGCTACAGCCTGGATTCACTCGCTGATGAACGACACGTTCGATGCTGGGTCATGGATGCCTGTCCCTGTAAGTCTGTGCCACTTTGGGTTTACGACTAGCCATGTCAGCCCGGGCTCCTTATCATATGGATGCTAGCGACACTGTCATATACATGTGCCAAAAGGCGCAAACGGTCCCGGGCTAAGGTAAGGCGAAACCCGTGGGAATACCGTGCGTGAGGCCGCAAAGTGATATGAGGTGTTACATGCTAGATCAATGTGGCATTGAGTCGGGATCCTGACAGCGTTGGTATCAGAGCTTGACTGCCTGTAGGATTACCAAGCCAAACTGGTCGAAGTTGAGTCTAGAAATTCTTTAGTTATATAAGGGAATTGATTGTGGGATGGAACGTAAGGCTCTTTTTACTCCTTATACCTCATGCCCTTCTGATCTGAAGCATCTTATCTTTCCTGCGGGGATTAAGAACTAGGCTATCTCTTCTTTCTATTAGGATCACGTGTTACTAATCAGTAGACTTATAAGATTGTTGGATTTAAGTCTCAGTTCAGTTCCTACTACTTCCGTATGTTAATTGTTGATCTCGGAACCTTGATATTGTGCTTCTGAGTGGTTATGCCACCATTTTTGTGATTGTCTCAAATCTTTTTGAGCAATTATAGCCGTTATGCTGTCCGAGTCATCCCAGGTTTCTAAATAGTCTGATGCAATTGCAAATCCTTTCTTCCCGTTTCAATGTACCTATGGGCCAGATTAACCACACTAATCAGTGAGTTGAGGTACTCCGTTGCCTTGACATATATGTTGGAGATATTATTATGACCCTAGGTGTCTTAGGGGATCATCTAGTAATTTAGCCATGATTTGTGTTCCCAGTGTGATGATTCTGGCCATCATTCTCGAAAGCATCCCGTGATGCTACTTAGTAGTAGGTATTCTATTCCTGGGTTCTTAAACCCGATATTCACCCTACTTTACATCATGTTGATAGTGTTGCTAGTTCCTTTAGTATATTAGTAACCTTTGTGATAGCCCTTGGAGTCCGTGGTATCTTCTTCTTCCAAATACCATGAACTACTTATGGAAGAAGTTCCACGTTGGACTGAATGATCACAACCAGAATGCTCTTGATGAGTTCTCCATTATATATTGTGACTCTGCCAGTTCAACCTTTCCGCATAGGTTATCCAGAAGAAACATGTTGAGCTCTGCTCGACATACTAATCTATGCATCCACAACTCAGAAATCATATGTCCTTTGAGTTGTCCCTCTTTAGTTGCATTCTGACGCTCGTCTATCAATTGATAGTCAAGAGTATGCGTGCGTTCGTTCATCGATGCCTATGACTCTTGTGGTCTGTCAAGCCATTCTATTCCGGAATGACTAGGAGAAACAAACTCCAGTACCTCATCCATATCTAGGATTGGGTCAAAGTAGTTGTATTCCGCAGATCAAATGCCAATCCAGCTTCTGGTCTGCTCTACCCTGAAGTATAACCTTCTTTATGACAGGAATTTCATGAGAATTGCACCACCTTTTGTGAATTCTTGACATAGTGATACTTCTCGCCATCCTTTTTCATTCCTCGGTTCCGTGTTGATGCAACCGGAATACCGACAAATGAATTGTGATGTGTGAAATCAATACTCCTAGCAACCTCGTTGCTTGGTAGTTAAAGGATAATAATTTTATTCTTAGTATGCTGGTTATTGAATCACCATTCTAAGATTGATCGTGCTACCTAGTCCTTATTTCCTGGTGCACTCTTCGATTGATGAGTTAGGATCTTGTCAAGTCCTCACTCATTTGATCATATCGTCTTGCCCTCAAAAGCGAGATTGTTCTCAAGCTTAGTAACATACCGGTGGTTCGTGATTTTCCGAATATCTTCTTGGAAGTATTACCAGGTTGTCACCTGACTGCTATGATGAGCTCGTGATCAAGTCGGGTTCTTGTGAACCACCCTTTCTCCAAGAATCCGTGTTGGTTACCCTGAGCTAGTTGGTTAAGCTAGACAACAACTTGGAGGGTTGGAAGATAAAAGCTTGCCTGACTTAGTTCGTTCCAAAGGGATATTCTTGTGTAGTGTGTGTTGAAGAAAGATGATATCTTCATCGATTGGTCCCTGTGGTCAGTTGTTGGACCTATTGTCTTATCAATCCTTTGATTTGAGTGTGGGCTATCGTCAAATCAAGTCAGAACCAACGATGCTCGTAATGTTGTCTTATTCGTGGTTGATCCCTCGAGCATACACCATTACATCTTTGGTCTGACCAATGCTATCACTTGTTCACTTAACTATAGAATTCCTTTTAAAAGGAAACCCAGATGAATAGTTGTCGAGCCCATTGACAACATCCTTATCTCCTCCATGATTTTGTTGGACAATAAGTTAGTGTTGGAAACTTTTGAAGCATTTGTTCATGCTAGCTCATGAAGCATATGTCCGGATGAAAGATGTGACTTTCTCTAATTCACGTGCACTTGGTGTAAGTTGCCGCCGTGTATCCGAGAAAGATTGTTTTTGCTTCCTTGGAATCATCCCAAGTCAGTCATGCATGTGTGAAGTATACATTGGATTGTGAGATTGGCTACCTCCATTCTATATGTGTCCCGAGCACACCAAGCCACTGATTGATTTGTTCAAGGAGAAGAAGTTCCTTCTTAAGAGTATACCTTATGCAAGGATTTTGATATCCTCGTTGATGGTTCCCAACCTGAACCCGGTAGCGTTTTATTGTAAGACTACCATGTGGTCATGCTTGTCTGGGACAGCGTGTTCACATGTTTGTAGCAGAACCAGCTCATGTTTTGGAGCTTATTATCGTAGTTCATTTCCCGAGAATCTCGCAACGTCATCTCGTCGATTTGTGTTGCAAACTTTCGTTTTTCTTCCTAGACTCGATGAGTCTGGAATATCCTGACACCAACCAGATCTGAATCTCAGGCAGATATGATGGTTTGGAACATTTCCCGAGAACTATAATATTGGTCCCTCGATAACCGGTAAAGTGGATGTCGTGGCCAACACACCCAGCCGGAAGACCTATTATTGTAGTATCTTGTTTGCGGAAGTTGGCCACCTCCCCATAAGGACTTTGTAGGATTTACCCCCTAGCTATGCCTTATGATTTTAGTGTTTCCGAAGTATGACCTTTACCTGATGTTCTAGATACCAGACCATTCCAAGGAATGGGATACGCTAGCACATCAAGGAGAACATTAGAAGCGGAGTGCTAAATGTCTCTCGGTCGATCATCCAGATTTTTATTTCCTTGGCCTCGCTAAGATGAAATCTGAGAAGGTGTTATCCTCCTTTGCATCTGCATCGTCCATCGCTATTCATCATGGTAGTATGTCGTGTTGTCAGCATCCTTGACACGGATGTTGGTAAACCTTGATGAATATGGAAATGCTCAAGTTCTTGAGAGCACGCACAAGCGCTACGTGTTACCATCGGCACTAACTGGGATTCCTCTCAGTTTCCTCGGCAATGTTATGACCCTTTCAAACAGTGAATCCACTCTCTTCTGTTGGGTTCTTCCCCAGTTACCAGAATCATTCCCAACATTTGCATTTTGTTCCCAGCTTGCACCGCCAATGTGCCCTTCTACCATGGGTCTCTTCCATTTCCGGTGATAAGCAAAATCATCCATTGCGTTGTCTTCAACAAGGTAATCCACATCATCCAAGTCCGAGTATGCCATTCTACCGACCCCCTTCAAACGATCGCTCGAGAATTGCCTTAGGCTGGTTTAAAGAGTTTCAATGATCTCTGAATCAAAAGTAATTCTTTTTGCCACTTAAGGGGATATCTCTACGAGTCACCTTCCCTAAGATGCCTCGTTGTGGTATCATGGCAATCCAACTCCTCACTACCTTGACAATCGTTTACCACCTTCTTAGGTGTGGAATCGTTGTCTACCTAGTGAACCTTCGTCATCCGTTTCTTCCACCCCTCTTGATGTGTATCTCGTGTCTCAACCCGAGAGATGGTCCTATGTCTCATTCCGTGAGTTGTTCGATCTTCGAGAAGATCGACCCTTCTAGAGTCTCCTTCTTCCCTCCATGTCATGTTGACAGGATTTTCAAGGCAAGACTTCAAGACAATGATGGTGAATGAATCAACGTTCAACTGAAGTGCACCCTGGATCGTGAAGATTGTACTAGTTTGCGTTTCCCCTTCATCCTACCCTACGCTTGAATCTCGAGACGAGATTCTTGTTTAGTGGGGGTGAGTTGTCACATCCCTAGCTTCAGGCATTGCTCTAGGTTAGCTTCATGTGTGCATCATGTCTATATTTTTGAAACTTGAATTGAGGAATATTGGAAGCCTCAAAACCCTAAATAAAAGAGGGGCAAGAAACCCTAGAAATCTTATTCATTGCTCCAAAAGGCTCTTCTTAAATGTTTGATAATTTTTGGTAAGGGTTCTGGTCCCAACCAAAATATTGAACATTTTTAAGGAATTATTTTTGGGACTTTGAATTTAAATCATAGCTATTTGAATTGGACTTATATCTACTGTTAAATAAATATAGGTCCAATAATTCTGAAATATTCTTATGGAGCATTGTTTTAATTCTTTTAGCTCCTTAAAATATTGTCAGAAGCAAAATAAATTGAATTGGTTTCAAAACCAAATTCAAAACAAACCTGCAAAATAGAAAACAGAGTTAAAACAGAAAAAGAGAGCAGAACCACCTGGGCCACTTACCTGCTTACCTGCCTGGCCCAGCTTCTCCCGCGGCCCAGCCCAGCCCACCTCCTTCCCCCCCCCCCTTGTCCTCTTCTTCCTCTGCCAGTAGGCAGAGGCGAGGCGTGGCGCGCGCCCGAAGAGCGCCGGCCACCTCCTGCTTCGCCGTGGCAGCCTCCCCGACCCCCTCGCGACGCCACGGAGACGGCCTCGACCCCCCTCGACCGTCTCTCTCTCTCTGGACCCCCTCCTCCTCCTCTGTTCTCCCTCCCTCTCGTCACCGAACGCACCTGGGAGCGCCGCTCGCCGTAGCCATGACCACGGCCACCCCCTCCCCTCTCCGGCGTGCTCCCGAGCTCCTGCACCTCGTCGCCAACCCCCTCACCGAGCCACGTGACCGGAAGGGCCCCGAGCAGCCGCCATCGTCATCATCTCCGAGCTTCGGCCCCGGTGCCGTCTCCGTCGAATTCGGCCACTCCGGCGCGCCCCCGAGCCCACTGACCCCCCCTACAGCTCCGCGGTGAGCCTCCGTGCAGAACCCCTCTCTCTCCCCTCGCGTTTGCGAGCTCTAGGCCATAGCCCCGTCGCGGCCGAACTCCGGCCGCCGCTGACCATGTCGCCTCCGTGGCCTGAGCTCGAACGGGTCGCGCCCGTGCATCTCACCGAGCTCGTGGTGACTCCAGGAGGCTGCGCAGTGCCTTACCTCACTCGCCCGTGCTCCACAACGCCGTTTTCACCGAGGTCCGAACTCCGGCGCCGCCGCGAGCTCCGTTCCGACGAGCTCCGTCGACCCCACGACCTCCCACTCGGTCCTTTGGATGCGCGGGAGCAAGGGCCATCCCCTGGTGCCCTCAGCGCGCCAAACTGACGCCTCTAGCGCAAGTCCGGCGTGCCCCGCCGTGTTCTGTGGTCACCGGCGACTCATCGCCGGCGTAGCTGACGTGGCGTCGTCATTAGCGCTAATGACCCCACTAACTAACCCCCAGAGCCACTGACAGCCGGGCCCCACGGCCTAACTAACCGGCTAACTAAAATAGATTAAGTTTAATCTAATTGCAGTGGCCCCACGCGTCGGCGTTGACCTCGCTGACGTGGCCTTTGACCGGCCCCACATGTCTGTGACTCCAGCCAGCACTGTGTCACTGACGTGTGGCCCCCACACGTCAGGTTTGACCCGAGCCAGCCCAGTTGACTGCTGACGTCACAGTGACGTGGTGCTGACGCCATAATTCATTTTCTGGAATTATTTTAATTCTAAATAATCAGGAAATTCCAGAAAATTATATAAACTTCTAAAAATCATAGAAAATTAACCGTAACTCCAAATTAAATAATTTATATATGAAAAATTATCAGAAAAATTCAAGGAATCCATCTGTACCATTTTCATGCATGTTAGAACAACTTATAGCTGCTGTTTAGCACAAATCAATTAAATGGCATTTGAATAATCACATATGGAGTTTGAATTTGAATTTTGTATTCAAACCAACTTCATTTAATCTGTTGCTAGTTGCATTAGCCCAAAACACATTCATTTTGCCATGTCATGATCATGCATCATATTGTGCATTGCATTGATTGTGTTCCCTTTTGTGTTGCCGGTATTGTCCCCTCTCGATAGACGTGATATCGATGATGTGATCGTTGACACTGATGAAGACTCAATGCTATCTTCAGAAGTGCCAGGCAAGCAAAACCCCCTTGTTCATTCCGATAAAATCCCACTCTCTCGCTCCTGCTCTCCTTTACTGCATTAGGACAACAACGATATACTTGTTACTTGCTGCGGTAGCTGAACCCCTTTATCCTCTGCATGACCTGTTATTGCCACAGTAAATAGATGAAACCCACTAGCATGAGTAGGAGTTGTTTGAGCCCTGTTGTGCCTACTCATTCATGCTTGTTTGTCATGCCTGCTACTGCTTAGAGTTGAGTCAGGTCTGATTCATCGGGGATGAATCAGAGGCGTGTGAACATATCCTACTATGGGTGAACTAAGTGTGTGAACACGATTTGGTAAAGGTAGCGGTGAGAGGCCATGTAGGAGTACATGGTGGGTTGTCTCATTGCAGCCGTCCTCAGGAACTGAGTTCTGTGTTTGTGATCCATGATCAGTTACTACCACACATTGGGCTCCGGGCGCTCCAAGCCCTCTCGACTTATTAATCAACTTGATCTCTGTCCAGGAGTTGCAACTAGTTTCTGGTGTTTGTAGGTAGTGTTAGTAGTCTACCAAGTGGCACCTGGTACAGGTGGGCTTGGGACAGACTAGGCACAGTGGCACGGTGTACCAAGTGGCACCCGGTTGGTGGGCTTGGGAACCCTGCACACATCGTTTGGGGCCGTAAGCGACACCCCGGCCGGATCTCCTTGCGGATGGAACCCGAATAGGCGATAAACCTGGACTAGAGACTTGTTCGGTTAGTCAGGTCGTGGCCGACTCCCTCGCCCGGCTTCCGCTTGAAGGTTGCCGAGGTACATGACGTGTACAGGGCGGTAAGTGGCGAGAGCGTGTGTGAAGAAGTACACCCCTGCAGGGTTATCATTATCTATTCGAATAGCCGGATTCCTCGGATATGGAAACGTGGACCCCTTGTACAGTTCATAGACAAGTGAAAGTGGATACTCTAAAATACGCAAGATAAGCGTGAGTGCTATGGATGGCGTTCTCGTAGGGAGACGGGAGCGGATCCATAGTGGTGTATTGATATGGTGAATATGTGGACTCGTGTGCGCCACCTCAAAAGAGTCGCTTGCAGTCATAGTTTAGGATAGCCACCGAGTCAAAGCTGGCTTGCTGCAGTCAAACCCCTCCACCCCCTTGTTGATAATGATGCATATGTAGATAGTTCTGATGTAAGTCTTGCTGGGTACATTTGTACTCACGTTTGCTTATTTTATGTTTTTGCAGAGAGACTTCAGTCTCACTAGTATTTCCGCGTGGTCTTCGACGTTTAGCTTGTTACCTCAGCTACGATCTTGTGCCTCGGCAGGATTTGGTAGATAGTCAGGCTTCTCAGCCTTTTTCATTTATAGATGTCTGTACTCAGACATGATAGCTTCCGCTTGTGCTTGATTTGTATGCTCTGATTGTTGGGTCATGAGACCCATGTCTGTAATGTCTCGCTCCTCGGAGCCTATTGAATAAACTACTTGAGTCGTAGAGTCATTTTGTGATGCCATGTTGTATTGCACATATCGAGCATATTGTGTGTATGTTATTGAAATGCTTGGTATGTGTGGGATCTGACTATCTAGTTGTTTATCTTTAGTAGCCTCTCTTACCGGGAAATGTCTCCTAGTGTTAACGCTGAGCCATGGTAGCTTGCTACTGCTCTGGAACACTTAGGCTGGCCGGCATGTGTCCTTCTTCGTTCCTGTGTCTGTCCCTTCGGGGAAATGTCACGCGATGAATACCGGATTCCTGTTAGCCTGCTACAGCCCGGTTCACCGTAGTCCTGCTAGCCCAGTGCTACAGCCTGGATTCACTCGCTGATGAACGACACGTTCGATGCTGGGTCATGGATGCCTGTCCCTGTAAGTCTGTGCCACTTTGGGTTTACGACTAGCCATGTCAGCCCGGGCTCCTTATCATATGGATGCTAGCGACACTGTCATATACATGTGCCAAAAGGCGCAAACGGTCCCGGGCTAAGGTAAGGCGACACCCGTGGGAATACCGTGCGTGAGGCCGCAAAGTGATATGAGGTGTTACATGCTAGATCGATGTGGCATTGAGTCGGGGTCCTGACAGGTTGGTACAACTACCTGTACAGTGTATCCTACCTAACCCTGACGGAAGGGGACAAAGGCATTAAATGCCCGTCTGTGTCGCCCAAATAGTGCAAAAATGACCGTCAGGGGCGCCACCGCTCGCCATGATGGCAGTCTTGTCAGCGTCGCTGGCCACCGCACACCGCTGGCTGCACAGCCTCTCGCCACGTTGGTGGATGTGCTGGAGCGTGGGTACAGGGTGGAAGTTTGCCGCGGCAAGCGCCTTACCGCGGTCGTTGTCTTGTCGCGTCCGGAAGCTTGTCGCTTGCCGGGCCTTGTCGGGACGCATGGCGCGTCGCGGCAAGTTCCTTGAGATGCCTTGGTTGGCCTTCCCGGCAAGCTCCTCTTGCCAGGGCCTTGTCTCCTTGACTTGAATACTTTGTTCTTGAATGGCTCCAAACGTACCACGGAGGACCTTGGCGGTCACCCGACAAGCCTTGCCGCGGGGCGCTGCAACTGCCCGTGCACAAGTTCGGGATACTAGGGTACCCCTACTCTAGTACACCGACACGTTTGTATAGCACCGACGCGTACCAGTGAACGACAACAAACTGGGCTGTAGTTCGCACTACATATACCAAAGTCCTTACAAAACCTAACATCTTCACCTTGGTAATCATTGGCAGCCCAAGTACTTCGTTCTTTTTTCTTTCCATCTTGTTTCACATGATTCACGGTGTTGATCAAACTATTTGTGTATGTCTTCTTGTTTGCAAACAGAGAATTCCAAGAGCAACGAGGGAGTCGTTTAATAATCCGGGCAACCGTGGCCAAGTTTCCCTTACCATACGCAGCCTTGGTGTGAATGAACTTGCTCAATATACTATAAGTACAAAGGATGGTCGCATGATGATTGATGCTAAAGGATGGTCAAGGTTCAAAACTATATCAAATCTTGTAGTTGGGGACGATTTCAAATTCAAACTTTCTCAGCAAGGAGAGCTAATCCTAATCAACTTTGAAATTGTTCAATAGTAGCACGCACCTGCCGAACTGGCATGGTGAAACAAGTGTTGTGTGTGTATAAGTATTATGATAGTATTATTTAGCACGTAGGATATTGTCAAAGAATTGCAACTCTGATTGCTGGTTAGGAACCGTTGTTAGATTTCATTCTAATAGTTGTTGTGCTTTATTTAATTTTATGTATTCGCCTTGCGACAGCATCTAAAACCAGCGTTGAACGCTTGCAATATTTACCGGATGAAATGCGTTGAATTAGAACACATGGCCCCCAAACATGCAGGCCCATCGGCCTGTGGCCCAAAGTCCAGACCCGTCAGCCTATCTGAGTATTTTATTCTCATCTGAAGCCCATATTATGTTATATATTTTTCCCTTGATTTTTCTTATGTATAAAGTTGTGATATAAAATATTTCTATATTTCTTTATAGAGGGAGTATCTCTCTATCAAAAATATATTTATGTCTAACTAGTTACTCCTACCTTTGTACTTACTTTCACTGATATGCGGGGCATCCGGCAATGGGGTCCACGTGCCATGCACGAAATTAGAGTGTAGCACGGTAGACTCGCCACGGTCGTAGTGCTCCAGTAATGCCCAATGAGCCATCAAATCACAAAACCCCCATCTTTCCAGCAGTAGTAGTAAGCTAGACGGACAAAGCAGCAATATTTTATTGGGCCTGAATCCCCTTCTCCCTTGTCTGCTTGTTCAAAGAAAACCTCATCTTGGCGATTGCTTAGGGTTTTCTCATGGAGAACCATGTATGAATTCTTCATGCATCACTGATAAATCCTAGTCCATTTGTCCCTGGTTATCCTAGGATGGTAGCCACCATCGTTGATGCATTTCTCTTCCTACTGAATCTAATGTGTTCCATTTGAAGTGCCCAAAGTGCAAGGACCCTACTGTTTTCTACACCCTCGGCGAGACGCCACACTTGTTCCTTGATACGTCTCCAACGTATCTATAATTTTTGATTGCTCCATGCTACTTTATCTACTGTTTTGGACTATATTGGGCTTTATTTTCCACTTTTATATTATTTTTGGGACTAACCTATTTACCGGAGGCCCACCCCAGAATTGCTGTTTTTTGCCTATTTCAATGTTCCGAAGAAACGGAATATCAGACGGTGTCCAAACGGAATGAAACCTTCAGGAACGTGATTTTCTCACCGAACGTGATCCAGGAGTCTTGGACCCTACTCCAAGGAACAAAAGAGGCAGTCACGAGGG
>NC_041391.1:394065423-394131115 GCF_002162155.2 Triticum dicoccoides | reverse complement strand
GGCGTGCCCCCTACCTCGTGGCCCCCCTGCCGCTCCACCGACATACTCCTTCCTCCTATATATACCTACGTATCCCCAAACGATCAAAACAGGAGCCAAAAACCTAATTCCACCGCCGTAACCTTCTGTATCCACGAGATCCCATCTTGGGGCCTGTTCCGGAGCTCCGCCGGAGGGGGCATCCACCACGGAGGTCTTTTACATCAACACCATAGCCCCTCCGATGAAGTGTGAGTATTTTACTTCAGACCTTCGGGTCCATAGCTAGTAGCTAGATGGCTTCTTCTCTCTTTTTGGATCTCAATACAATGTTCTCCCACTCTCTCGTGGAGATCTATTCGATGTAATCTTGTTTTTGCGGTGTGTTTGTTGAGATCGATGAATTGTGGGTTTATGATCCAACTTATCTATGGAAAATATTTGAATCTTCTCTGAATTCTTTTATGTACGATTGAGTTATCTTTGCAAGTCTCTTCGAATTATCCTTTTTGGTTTGGCCAACTAGATTGGTAGTTCTTGCAATGGGAGAAGTGCTTAGCTTTGGGTTCAATCTTGCGGTGTCCTTTCCCAGTGACAGCAGGGGAAGCAAGGCACGTATTGTATTGTTGCCATCGAGGATGACAAGATGGGGTTTTTATCATATTGCATGAATTTATCCCTCTACATCATGTCATCTTGCTTAAGGCATTACTCTATTTTTAACTTAATACTCTAGATGCATGCTAGATAGCGGTCGATGAGTGGAGTAATAGTAGTAGATGCAGAATCGTTTCGATCTACTTGTCTTGGACGTGATGCCTATATACATGATCATTACCTAGATATGCTCATAACTATGCTCGATTCTATCAATTGCTCAACAGTAATTTGTTCACCCACCGTAGAATATCTATGCTCTGGCGAGAAGCCACTAGTGAAACCTATGGCCCCCGGGTCTATTTTCATCATATCAATCTCGATTGCTTTATTTACTTGCTTTGCTTTTACTTTTCCTTTTACTTTTCACTTTGCATCTATCTATCAAAAATACCAAAAATATTATTTATCATCTCTATCAGATCTCACCCTCGTAAGTGACCGTGAAGGAATTGACAACCCCTAATCACGTTGGTTGCGAGTAGCTATCGTTTTGTGTAGGTACGAGGGACTTGTGCGTGGTCTCCTACTGGATTGATACCTTGGTTCTCAAAAACCGAGGGAAATACTTACGCTACTTTGCTGCATCCTCCTCTCCTCTTCGGGAAAATCCAACACAGTGCTCAAGAGGTGCCAAGAAGAATTTCTGGCGCCGTTGTCGGGGAGGCTCACGCAAGCAAGTCAACCATACCAAGTACCCATCGCAATCCCTATCTCTCGCACTACATTATTTGCCATTTTCCTCTCATTTTCCTCTCCCCCACTTCACCCTTGCCATTTTATTTGCCCTCTCTTTCCCAATCTCCTCCTCTCTTTCCCGTTTGCCTTTTTCCCGTTGCCTTTCTGCTTGCTTGTGTGTTGGATTACTTGTTGCCATGGCGCAAGATAATACCAAATTGTGTGACTTCTCGAATACCAATAATAATGATTTCCTTAGTACTCTAATTGCTCCTCTTAATAATGATGAGTCTTGTAAAATCAATACCGCTTTGTTGAATCTTGTTATGAAAGATCAATTCACCGGCATTCCTAGTGAAGATGCCGCTACTCATCTAAACAATTTTGTTGATTTGTGTGATATGCAAAAGAAGAAAGATACGGATAACAATATTGTCAAATTGAAGTTATTTCCGTTTTCACTTAGAGATCGTGCTGAAGTTTGGTTTTCGTCTTTGCCTAAAAATAGTATTGATTCTTGGAACAAATTCAAAGATGCTTTTATCTCTAAGTATTTTCCTCCCACTAAGATCATCACTCTTAGGAACGATATTATGAATTTTAAACAACTTGATCATGAGCATGTTGCCCAATCTTGGGAAAGAATGAAATTAATGCTTCGCAATTGCCATACTCATGGTTTGAATTTATGGATGATCATACAAATTTTTTATGCCGGATTGAATTTCGCTTCTAGAAATCTTTTAGATTCGGCCACGAGAGGCACGTTTATGGAAATTATGTTAGGAGATGCTACCAGATTGCTTGATAATATTATGGCTAATTATTCTCAATGGCACACCGAAAGATCTTCTAGTGAAAAAGTGCATGCTATAGAAGAAATCAATGTTTTGAGTGAAAAGATGGATGAACTTATGAAGATGTTTGCTCCTAAAAATACTCCTGCTGATCCCAATGATATGCCTTTATCTACTTTGCTTGAGAATAATAATGAATCTATGGATGTGAATTTTGTTGGTAGGAATAGTTTTGGAAACAACGCGTATAGAGGGAATTTTCCTAGGCCCTATCCTAGTAATCCTTCTAATAATTATGAAATTCCTACAACAACTCTTATGGAAATTTTAATAAGATGCCCTCTGAATTTGAGAGTAGTGTTAAAGAGTTTATGAATTCACAAAATAATTTTAATGCCTTGCTTGAAGAGAAATTGCTTATAGTTGATGATTTGGCTAGGAATGTTGATAGAATTTCTCTTGAAATTGATTCTTTAAAGCTTAGATCTATTCCTCCCAAGCATTATATCAATGAGTCTCTCAAAGCCATGAGAATTTCCATTGATGAGTGCAAGGAAAGAACCGCTAGGATGCGTGCTTCGAAAGATGCCTTTATTAAAGCGTGTTCTTCCAATTCCTATGAAAATCAAGATGAAGATCTAAAAGTTATTGATGTGTCCCCCAATAAATCTTTGTTTTGCAATATGAATCTTGATGAAACTGAATATGATCTTCCTTTACCTAGAAGGCGTTCTAAGAATTCGGAGTTTCTAGATCTTGATGATGAAATTGATGAAAGTGGGATTGAAAGAAATAAAAACCTAGATGTTGCTAAACCCACTATTTTGGATCTCAAGGAATGTAATTATGAAAATTTCTCTTTGATTTGTTGTATTTCCTTGTTGCAATCCGTGCTAGATTCTCCTCATGCTTATAGTCAAAATACGGCCTTTACCGAACACATTGTTGATGCCTTGATGCAATCTTATGAAGAAAAACTTGAGTTGAAAGTTTCTATCCCTAGAAAACTCTATGATGAGTGGGAACCTACTATTAAAATTAAAATTAAAAATTGAGTTTCATGCTTTGTGTGATTTGGATGCAGTGCCTCTACTATTCCCAAAACTTTATGTGATTTGCTAGATTTCCGTGATTTTGATGATTGCTCTCTAAACTTGCATCTTGCGGATTCCACTATTAAAAATCCTATGGTAAGAATTAATGATGTTCTTATTGTTACAAATAGGAATTATGTGCCCGTAGATTTTATCGTTCTTGATATAGATTGCAATCCTTCATGCCTTATTATTCTTGGTAGACCTTTCCTTAGAACGATTGGTGCAATTATTGATATGAAGGAAGGGAATATTAGATTCCAATTTCCCTTAAAGAAGGGCATGGAACACTTCCCTAGAAAGAAAATAAAATTACCATATGAATCTATCATGAGAGCCACTTATGGATTGGCTACCAAAGATGGCAATACCTAGATCTATCCTTGCTTTTATGCCTAGCTAGGGGCGTTAAACGATAGCGCTTGTTGGGAGGCAACCCAATTTTATTTTGTGTTTTTTGATTTTGCTTCTGTTTAGGAAAAAATAATCCATCTAGCCTCTGTTTGGATGTGGTTTTATCTTTTAATTAGTGTTTGTGCCAAGTAGAACCTATAGGATAACCTACGATGATAGTTGATTTGATTCTGCTGAAAAACAGAAACTTTGCGCGCACCATCCTCTCCTCTTTAGGGAAATCCAACGCAATGCTCAAGAGATAGCATTCCTTCTCATCCTAACACAAGATTATAAAACATGCATAGTATGTTCCTACAATCCTCTTTTCTATCCGGGAGGGTTGGGGACATGATGTTGACTAATTTGGAAATTTAGATTGCTATAGTTGGATAAAAGGTACTAATACCATGGTCAACACTGACGTGAAAGAGAAAATTATTTCAAGATTTGGATAGCGAATAAATTGTGTTATCATATTATTTTGCTTGTAGTGCATCCCTTTCTCTGCAAGAACACATGTACTCGAGATGGGCGGCCTTGCCATAAGTGAAAACACCGGTTTAATGGTCACACTGAAGACACGCCGTGGATATAAGTTCCTAGTTCGGTTCATGAACCAAGAAGATCGCTGCTTTTTTATGGTCGAACTTGGATAAATTTTCTGAAGTGTTATGGACTGAAAGTTGGCACACGAATGTTGATGGAAATAGCAGAACCTGGTCTCATCTTCACAGTGACCTTCCACCCAGATGTCGATTACTTCTTAATCCACCTATTATGTCACAATTTGACTTT
Organism: Triticum dicoccoides; assembly: GCF_002162155.2. Lineage (NCBI taxonomy): Eukaryota > Viridiplantae > Streptophyta > Magnoliopsida > Poales > Poaceae > Triticum > Triticum dicoccoides. Next base: position 394,126,719 of record NC_041391.1, on the reverse strand, counting down.
AGAATTTGTGATCCCTTCTCTCATGAAGATGCTACTTCTAACTAATATTTTTTATAATTGGTGGCATGTGTAGGTTAGTACAAAGTTGAGGACACTACTTGTTTTTTGGTTGACAAGAACTCGACTATTCCCAATGACACCAAAGTTGACTGGGATGAAATCCACTAGTTCCTACACTTTATTGATCGTCTTGAGGTCCTTGTGGGGCGCTTCAATGGTGGAAGGCCACGTGGGATATGTGTGCCACTAGTGCACACGTTGAGCAGGTCCAACTATATGAAGAAACTTATGGTACGCGTTATTTTCTATTATATATGTTGTTCATAAACTCTTGCTTATACACAGTTTTACAGTTGCGATCTTCTTGAAATAGAAACTGCCTAGTTTTATTGTTCCTATACAGATGCCTAACCATGGTCGGGTCGGAGTTGCGCTTGGTCGCAACATGATGTTTATGTCGACGTACTCCATTTCCCTTGGAGGTGAAAAGATACTTATTCATGGGTGGTCTCAGATAATGAAGGCCCATCCACCTTGGAGAATTGGACAGAAGGTTATGCTCATGCTTTTCCATGGCTCTATAGCGAATATCCTATTTATTGACAACATTGCGAGATGAAGTCGCTTTCAGAAGGTTGTGGATGCCCGGGGGCCATGTCCTATGGCTTGGTGGCCTCACTCTTGGTTAACTGTAGGAAAAGTAGCACTGTTCGAGATGTGCTTTGTATGGTTGAACATGTATAAGTACTCATACTGCTTTCAGCTATGGTTGTTAAGTGCCCCTGCTGGTTTCAGTTAAGGTTGTTAAGTACTCCTACTGCTTTTACGGTATGTCGTGTTTCTTCAGTCCCATCTTCCTCCAGCCACCAAAACCAAACCAGCACCGGCAGGGCCACCTGCTCCCGCTTCTCATGGCTGGTTGCGCCTGAGCGCAAGCATCGCTGCCCCAACCTCTCTAAATCATTAACGCCGACGTCAGTCCCACCACGCACCCAAACTAGTCAATCCTTGTACTACCCTTCGTCCGCGACTTCACCGCCACATCTTCCTCGGCTCCTGTTTGTTCTCGTCCGAGGCCTTGCCGTCATCTTTTGTGCGCTTTGTTGCCCTCCTCCTGGTGCTTCCCTCTCGCGTTGTCAACATGGTCAACAAGCAAGAGGAATCGTGAGAGGACTATACGTGGAGAGGATGACAATAGGGACACACCATGTCCATGTCCATACGCAAGCAAGTTCTTCAATTTTTTTTGTTATATACTCCATTGTCAGCGTATAGAAAAGGAAAGTGCTTCCCCCAAGTGGTTTGCTGACATCTGGGACCAACGACATTGTCAACGTATAGTCAATAGACAAGAGAACAACACAAGAGTGGCTGACACCTGGGATGTAGATGTTCGAGCAATATTTGTTTGTTATTGTTGAGATGGAGAAGGGTTTCAACTGGGCTATCGCCCGGCTAGCCCAGGATACTATTTTACCTTCACCACATGATCAACCCATCTATTTTTTCTTTGTAAAAATAGCTAACCAAGCATTTTTTCTGAAGCATGCCCAATCCAAGCTTACCCAACCCAGGCCTACTTATTTTTCTCAGCCCTGGTAGGCTACAACTCTTTCAAGACGGCAGCAAGTCTTAAAAGTAATATGAAATGGGCTATAAATATAAAAACACACGACAAATTGGCAATTACTTTCAAATTTCTAAATTTCTTCACCTTCTCACATGCCAATATTGTTGGGCTTTAACCTAATTTAAATGTATCTTAAAAGTACTTTAAATCTGGCTCGACATTTTGGTATTAAAAATAGTTTGGACCCCACCAAAATTTGTGAAATTTTGTTTAAATTTTTAACCCATGCCTTGTTCAACAAAAATAAAATGAACTGCAATAAATAGCATAAGAAGTTGCAAATGAGCTATAAATTATTAAAAATATAGGAAATGGGCCTATTAAGTTGACGTGTATGCAAGATTTTTTTACTTATTATATATGTCAGCAAATGATTCTAGCAGAAGTGACCATTGGATGTCAATCAAACGGCCGTCGTGCTTCTTCAATCTCTGATCTTCTTGCTCCAGCCGGCAAATCCAGAGCCGACAGGAAGTGGGCCCCATCGGCAGGTGGTTAGCTTAGTGCTAATCACTGTTAATTAACCCCCCTGACACTGACAGTGGGCCCCAGCGCCACTAACTCTTAATTAGGATTAAACTAACCTCTGTTAAACCCCCCTGTCACTGACGTGTGGACCCCACACGTCAGGTTTGACCCCAGCCAGCCGCCGTTGACCGCTGACGTCGTGCTGACATCATGCTGGCGCAATATATGATTTCTGGATTTAAATTTAATCAGAAAATTCCAGAAATTGTTTTAAACTTCAAAAATTCATAACAATTCAACCGTAGCTCAGATTAAAATAATTTATATATGAAAAATTATCAGAAAAATGCAATCCTTCCATCTGTACTAGTTTCATGCATGAGAAACCAATTTATACATGCTGAATATGAGAAAAACACATTATGGCATATGTAGGAGCTTAATTTGGAGATGCATTTGAACCTTTGGTTCAAATGGACTTCAAACCAAATGATTACCAGTTGCATTAGCCCAAACAGCATCACATCTACATGCCATGTTCATGCATCATATTGTTGCATATGATTGTGTATTGATTGCCGGCACCGTTCCTTCTCGATAGGTCCTGCTCCGGAGCTGTTCCAGAGTACCTGTCTGTGAAGCAGTGCCTCCTCTGTTGATTTACCAGGCAAGCAAACCCCCTTGTTCATTCCGATACAATCCTACTCTCTCGCTCCTGCTCTCAGTTATTGCATTAGGACAACAACGATTCATCTGCTACTTTGTGCTGCGGTAGTTGAACCCATTCCTCTGCATGACCTGTCATTGCCACAGTAAATAGTTGAAACCCACTAGCATGTGTAGGAGTTGATTGAAGCCACTGATGTGTTCCTACCATGCTATGCCTGCTATTGCTTAGAGTTGTGTCAGGTCTGATTCATTGGGAATGAATTGGAGTGTCACGATATGTTCTGGTGCTGAGAGTGAAGTGTGTGAATACGATTTGGTAAAGGTAGCGGTGAGAGGCCATGTAGGAGTACATGGTGGGTTGTCTCACTGGATCCGTCCTTAAGCACTGAGTTCTATGTATGTTGTCCAATGACTCGATACTACCACACATTGGGCTCCGGGCGCTCCAAGCCCTCTCGACTTATTAACCAACTTGATCTCTGTCCAGGAGTCGCAACTAGTTTCTGGTGTTTGTAGGTAGTGTTAGTAGTCTACCAAGTGGCACCCGGCCAAGTGGGCTTGGGACAGACTAGGCACAAGTGGCACGGTGTACCAAGCGTAGATCCATCCGGCGAGGTGGGCTTGGGAACCCTGCACACATCGTTTGGGGCCGTGAGTGAAACCCTGGCCGGATCTCCTTGCGGATGGAACCCGAATAGGCGATAAACCTGGATTAGAGTCTTGTGTGGTTAGTCAGGTCGTGGCCGACACCCTCGCCAGGCTTCCTCTTGAAGGTTGCCGAGATACATGACGTGTACATGGCGGTAAATGGCGAGAGCGTGTGTGAAGAAGTACACCCCTGCAGGGTTAACATGATCTATTCGAATAGCCGGGTCCGCGGTTATGGACTTCTTGGATGCTTACATGGTACATAGACAACTTGAAGTGGATACCCTAAAATGCTCAAGACAAGTGTGAGTGCTATGGATGGCCTTCTCGTAGGGAGACGGGAATGAATCCATAGTAGTGTATTGTGTGGTGATTAGTGGACTCGTGTGCGCCATATCACCTCAAGAGTTTCTGGTAGTCGTAGAACAGGATAGCCACAGAGTCAAAGCTGGCTTGCTGCAACTAAACCCCACATTACCCTCTTGATGCAAATGCATGTATGATAGGATCTGATGTAAGTCTTGCTGAGTACCTTTGTACTCATGTTGCTTTATTTATGTTTTTGCAGCGGAGACTTCGGTCTTACTAGTGTTCTCATGGACTTCGACTAGTAGCTAGTACCTCAGCTACGATCTTGATCGGATGTTGTAGATAGTCAGGCTTTCAGCCTTTTTCATTTATAGATGTCTGTACCCAGACATGTAATGCTTCCGCTTGTTGCTTGTATGCTCTGTATGATGGGTCTTGTGACCCCTGTTTGCAATAAATGCTATGATGGCTCTTCTGAGCCTTTATCTATTTGAGTTGTTGAGTTATGCTGTGATGCCATGTTGTACAGCACATACTTGCATGTTATGCGTACGTGTAATGTGTATTGCTATGTGCGGGATCTGACTATCTAGTTGTTTATCCTTAGTAGACTCTCTTACCGGGAAATGTCTCCTAGTGCTTCCACTGAGCCCTGGTAGCTTGCTACTGCTCCGGAACACTTAGGTTGGCCGGCATGTGTCCTTCCTCGATCATGTGTCTGTCCCTTCGGGGAAATGTCACGCGAGGAATACCGGAGTCCTGCTAGCCCGCTACAGCCCGGTTCACCGGAGTCCTGTTAGCCCAGTGCTACAGCCTGGATTCACTCGCTGATGACCAACACGTTCGATGCTGGGTCATGGATGCCTGTCCCTGTAAGTTAGTGCCACTTTGGGTTTACGACTAGCCATGTTAGCCTGGGCTCTTTATCATATGGATGCTAGCGACACCATCATATACGTGTGCCAAAAGGCGCAAACGGTCCCGGGCAAAGGTAAGGCGACACCCGTGGGGATACCGTGCGTGAGGCCGCAAAGTGATATGAGGTGTTACATGCTAGATCGATGTGGCATTGAGTCGGGGTCCTGACAGCGTTGGTATCAGAGCCTGACTGCCTGTAGGATTACCAAGCCAAACCGGTCGAAGTTGAGTCTAGAAATTCTTTAGTTATGTAAGGGAATTGATTGTGGGTTGGAACGTAAGGCTCTTTTTACTCCTTTACCTCATGGCTTTCTGATCTGAGTCGTCCTATCTTTCCTATGGGGTTAAGGAACTAGGCTTTCTCTTCCGTCTATCAGGATCACGTGTTACTACTCCGTAGTCCCATAGGATTGGTTGATCAGAGTCATACCCTAGTTTTGAGTATTTCCAGTGTAGTCTATTTAGTATGATCTCAGAACCTTGAGTAATGTTGATGAGTATGTTACCACCCCATTTTTAGTAGGATGTCTCATTCTGAGCATTTTACTGCCGTTATGCTGCCGAAATTTTCCTAGGAGTTCAAGAGATACTAATTCCTTGTCCTACATTCTACAGTCCATAGTTGATGCTGACTCCGTCCTTGGTTCGTTTCTCAGGATGTCATCAGCTAAGGGAAGTTACGTTGCTCATAGCCAGAACCACGGAGATGGTAGGGATGAGGATCCTCCCGATCAGCCTTTGTTGACAGAGTTCATGCTAGAGATGGAGAGGAACAAGCGTGAGTCTAACCGCTTGTTGGCACGTATCGAGGAGAACACCGCACATCAGTTCAAAGGATCTGTGACCATTCATGACTTTATCCGCTTGCACCCACCCACCTTTCATCATTCCATTGAGCCACTCGATGCAGATGACTGGCTCCGTAGCATCACCCATAAGCTGCGTTCCGCGAGCGTAGCTGAAGATGACAAGGTCACTTATGCCACATACCACCTGGAAGGTCCTGCTAGTCTTTGGTGGCAGAACTATGAGGCTATGCTTCCAGCTGGCCAGACTCCCACCTGGAGGGATTTCGTTGAGGCTTTTCGCGAGCATCACATTCCTGAAGCCCTCATCGATCGCAAGAGAGAAGAGTTCTGTAGTTTCACCCAGGGTAAGATGGCTGTTGATGCCTATAGTAGAGAGTTTGAGAACCTCGCCCGTTATGCCACAGAAGAGGTGTCCACGGACGCCAAGAAGCAGGCTAGGTTCCGGAAGGGTCTCAACCCCAAGTTGCATCGTGATCTCCACCTGCATCATTGTGATACATTCCAAGCCCTTGTGAACAAGGCCATTAATGCAGAGACAGCTCAACTCACTGACGAGGAGTCTCGTAAGCACACTCGTGCTTTGGGATCTTCCTCCGGTTCTAGCTCTCAGAAGCGCCGGATTTGGGTTCCAAACTCCGCTCTTCCACCCAAATATGTACCGAGGCCATCTTATGTGGCACCTCATCAAGTTCAGCAGTATGCTCCACCCAGGCCTATTGGTGGACCGCCTTCTAATACAGGTCCACATCCTACCTCCAAGATTTGTTACAAGTGTGGAGAGCCAGGCCACATTGCCCGTATTTGCACTCAGACCAGAGTTGCTCCACCCCAGCACGAGAAGTCTATTGGCCATGGTAAGCCGTCACGCAAGATGATCAGTGCCAAGTCAGCTTCCACTGAACATGGATGTGTGCATCACGTCTCAGCTAAAGCCGCTCATGATGCTCCAGATGTCGTTCTTGGTACGCTCCTTGTCAACTGTCATCCGGCATTGGTTTTGTTCGATACTGGAGCGTCTCATTCCTTCATTTCTGAAAGCTATGCCCGCTTGCACGACATGTCATTTTGTGATATGCCCTCCCCACTACTTATTCAAACTCCTGGATCCAAATGGAAAACTTCTAGGATAAGTTATGGCAATGAAATCCTTGTTGACAGACTTGTATTCCTTGCTTCTTTGATATCTCTCAAGTCTTCAGATATTAACATCATCTTGGGTATGGACTGGATGACAGCTCATTATGCCAAGATTGATTGTTTCACCAGGTCTGTTCAGCTCACACACCCATCTGGCAAGATAGTCACTGTCTCCACTAGAGTTGCAAAGCGTCAGCTCTATTCCCTTAATGCCAGCCCTCTTACAGACCTTGAAGATATCCCGGTAGTCCGTGACTTTCCGGATGTCTTTCCAGAGGAACTGCTAGGTGTTCCGCCTGACAGAGATGTAGAGTTCGTCATAGATCTTATCCCAGGAACTGCTCCAATCTCTAGGAGACCCTACAAGATGGCACCCTTAGAAGTAGCCGAGCTTAAGAAACAACTTGATGAGTCCTTGCAAAAGGGTTTCATCCATCCAACTCTTCTCCTTGGGCTTGCCCCGTCCTCTTCGTCAAGAAGAAGGATGGTACGGATCGGATGGTTGTAGATTATCGCCCCGTTAATTTGGTTACGGTAAAGAACAAGTATCCGCTCCCCAGGATCAACGACCTGTATGATCAGCTCGCTGGATCCTCAGTCTTCTCCAAGATGGATTTGAGGTTAGGATACCACCAAATTAAGATCAGGAACGGGGACATTCCCAAGACAGCCTTTGTTACTCGTTATGGTCAGTACGAGTACACAGTCATGTCCTTTGGCCTAACCAACGCCCCAGCCACATTCTCCCGCTTGATGAACTCGATCTTCATGGAGTACTTAGATAAGTTCGTCGTGGTTTACCTCGATGATATTCTTATCTACTCGAAGAACGAGGAAGAGCATGCCGAACATCTTCGACTTGTGTTAGAAAAACTCAGAGAGCATCGCCTTTATGCCAAGTTCTCCAAGTGTGAATTTTGGTTGCCAGAAGTGACCTACCTAGGCCACGTAATCTCTGGTAAGGGCATTGCTGTCAATCCCGAGAGAGTTCAGGCTGTTCTCGATTGGACTCCACCTGAGACCGTTAAACAAGTTAGGAGTTTCCTTGGTCTAGCCAGCTATTGTCGCCGCTTTGTTGAAAACTTCTCCAAAGTAGCCAAACCCCTCACGGAACTTCTCAAGAAAGATAAAAAGTTTGAGTGGTCCCCACAGTGTGAACACAGTTTTCAGGAACTGAAAAGGCGCTTGACCTCTGCTCCCATACTTGTGCCACCGGATTTCACTAAAGACTTTATTATCTACTGCGATGCCTCACGACAGGGACTAGGTTGCATTCTTATGCAGGATCGTCATGTGATTGCCTATGCATCTCGACAGTTGCATCCACATGAGGATAATTATCCTACACATGATCTAGAGCTTGCAGCCATAGTCTATGCACTCAAGACCTGGCGACATTACCTTCTTGGTAAACGTTGCGAGATCTACACCGATCACCAGAGTCTCAAGTATATATTCACCCAACCAGACCTAAACCTTAGGCAAAGACGTTGGTTGGAGTTGATCACAGATTATGATTTAGGGATTACCTACACCCCAGGCAAAGCCAATGTCATGGCTGATGCTCTAAGCCGTAAATCCTATTGCAACAATCTCATGTTGCAGCAAGGCCAACCACTTCTCCATGAGGAATTCTGTAAGCTTAATCTTCACATTGCTCCTCACGGATTCCTTTCTACCCTGGTGGCGAAACCTGATCTTAAGGATCAGATTATCGCAGCTCAAAAGCAAGACACAGGAATTTCCCGGATCAAGGGAAACATTAAGAAGGGAGTTGGTGGATGTTTCACTATCGATGATCGTGGTGTTGTTTTCTTTGAGAATCGCTTGGTGGTTCCCAAGAACCAACATCTTCGACAACTGATTCTTAAGGAGGCGCATGAATCTCCTCTCACGATTCATCCCGGTAGTACTAAGATGTATCAGGACCTACGCCAGAGGTTCTGGTGGACTAGGATGAAGAGAGAAATCGCTGAGTTCATTGCTAAATGTGACATTTGTCGTCGCGTTAAGGCAGAGCATCAAAGACCTGCTGGCACCCTTCAGCCCTTAGCTATTCCTGAATGGAAGTGGGATAAAGTTGGTATGGACTTCATCACCGGCTTTCCCAGGACCAAGAGAGGGAATAATGCTATCTTCGTAGTCGTTGATCGTCTCTCCAAAGTGGCGCACTTCCTACCTGTTCGAGAGAGTATCACCGCTAGTCAGCTCGCTGACTTATATATTTCTCGAATAGTGTCACTTCATGGTGTTCCACTAGAGATCAATTCAGACCATGGCAGTCTTTTCACTTCTCATTTTTGGGAGAGTTTCCAAACTGCCATGGGAACCCATCTTTCTTTCAGTACCGCTTTCAACCCTCAATCAAGTGGTCAGGTGGAACGGGTCAACCAAATCCTCGAAGACATGCTTAGAGCTTGCGTTATCTCATTCGGTATGGATTGGGAGAAATGTCTTCCTTTTGCCGAGTTTGCCTATAACAATAGCTATCAATCCAGCCTCAAGAAAGCTCCTTTTGAGGTTCTCTATGGACGAAGATGTCGAACACCTTTGAACTGGTCAGAAACCGGTGAAAGACAATTCTTTGGACCGGACATGATCCAGGAGGCAGAAGAGCAAGTTCGCATCATTCGTGCGAATTTGAAAACAGCCCAATCTCGTCAAAAGAGCCAGTATGACTGTCGTCATAAGCAAGTGGCTTACGAAATTGGCGACAAGGCTTACCTTCGGGTTACTCCTTTGAAGGGTACCCATCGTTTCGGTATCAAGGGCAAGTTGGCTCCTCGTTACATTGGTCCTTTTCGTATTCTCGCTAAACGTGGAGAGGTTGCCTACCAATTGGAACTACCCCCACATCTTTCTCGAGTTCATGATGTCTCCCACGTCTCTCAACTCAGGCGTTGCTTCTCGGATCCCATCCGCGGAGTGGACCACGAAACGCTTGATCTCCAAGATAACCTCACATACCGAGAGTACCCGGTTCGCATTCTTGATCAAGTAGAGCGTGTCACTCGACGTCAGAACATCAAGTTTCTCAAAGTTCAGTGGTCTCATCATTCCGAGAGAGAAGCTACTTGGGAACGAGAAGATCGTCTTCGACTGGAGTACCCCGCTTTCTTTCCGTCGACCCCTGAATCTCGGGACGAGATTCTCTCAAGTGGGGGCGAGTTGTCACATCCCTAGTCTGGTATGACCTAGGCTAGCTAGTCATTGGTGCATCATGTTTAAATCTCATTTAAATTTGAAATGAGGATTGGTGGAACCCTCAGAATCATTTTTTGAAAATGACCCAAATAAAAATTTCACCAAAAGGGTCCAAGAAAATGCTCATGTTGCCCTCTGAAAATATTGGACAGAGATAAAACTCAAACCAATATTTTTAGGAGCTCATGGATATTTAATTTTGGCCATTTGGATTAATCGGATAATTATTTGCTTTGGATATATATTGTTATATATATGAAATATGGTCCAAAAATTATGCCATTTATAAAGGAGCTCTGGAATAATATAGTTAGCCCCTGCAAAAATTGGCATAAGTAAATAAATTGATTTAGTATTATTACTAAATCAAAACAAATGTCAGAAAAATTAGAAATAAAAAATAAAAGAAGGAGAAACCTTACCTGGGCTTCTGCCTGGCGCCTCTGGCCCAGCAGCAGCAGGCCGGCCCAGCCAGCAGGCGGCCCAGCCCGCCCCCTCCTCTGTCGTCTTCGTCCTCGACAGAGGGAGGGGAGCGTGCCCGGCGCGCGCGCGCGCCACCGCGCCACGCCACCAGCCTCCCTGCTTGCCTGGCGCCCTCCTCGTCGCCCTGGAACGGCCGGACGACGCCACGCAGCCATCCGACCTCTCTCGCACTCTCCCTCGCCCTCCTTCTCTCCCCCTGCTCTCTCTCTCTCTCACCCGAAGCACTACCGCCGCCGCAGCTCACCACCGACGCGCTCCCCGCCGTCCCCTCGCCCCTCCGTAGAGTCCCCGAGCTCCGCCGCGACCCCCTCTCCCTCCTCACCGAGCAAGCAACCCAGGCGAGCTCCGCTTCATCGCAATCGCCGTCGTCTTCAAGCTCCGGCCGACGAGATCGCCGTCGTCGCTCCGGCTGCCCCAAGCCTTCCCCGAGCTCGCCGACGACGCCGTTGGATCCGCGGTGAGCTCTGCCAGCGTTCCCCTCTCTTCTCCCCCTCGTTTCCGCGCCGTAGCGCCGTTCCCCACCACGGCCGAAGCTTCTCGCCGCCGTCCATGTCGCCGTCGCCGTCTCGGCCCGCCTCCGCCCAAACCGAGCATCCCATCACGCTCCCGGTGCCACGAGGGTGCCGCCGAGCCCCTCAGGTGTCCTCCCCGTGCCCCGCAGGCCGTTCTCGCTCGAAGCCGAGCTCCGGCCGCCGCCGCGAGCTTTGCTCCGGCGAGCTCCGGCCTCCCCCGCTCCTTCCACCTGCCCCACCAGATGCGCGAGAGCCCGGGCTACGCCCCGGTGCTCTCCGACGCCGCCCCCGTGGCCTGTTTCGCGGACGCCGCCGCGTCCAGAGGTCGCCGCCGACGACCTCGCCGGCTTGACGAGTGGGCCCCGTCGGCAGGTGGTTAGCTTAGTGCTAATCACTGTTAATTAACCCCCCTGACACTGACAGTGGGCCCCAGCGCCACTAACTCTTAATTAGGATTAAACTAACCTCTGTTAAACCCCCCTGTCACTGACGTGTGGACCCCACACGTCAGGTTTGACCCCAGCCAGCCGCCGTTGACCGCTGACGTCGTGCTGACGTCATGCTGGCGCAATATATGATTTCTGTATTTAAATTTAATCAGAAAATTCTAGAAATTGTTTTAAACTTCAAAAATTCATAACAATTCAACCATAGCTCAGATTAAAATAATTTATATATGAAAAATTATCAGAAAAATGCAATCTTTCCATCTGTACTAGTTTCATGCATGACAAACCAATTTATACATGCTGAATATGAGAAAAACACATTATGGCATATGTAGGAGCTTAATTTGGAGATGCATTTGAACCTTTGGTTCAAATGGACTTCAAACCAAATGATTACCAGTTGCATTAGCCCAAACAGCATCACATCTACATGCCATGTTCATGCATCATATTGTTGCATATGATTGTGTATTGATTGCCGGCACCGTTCCTTCTCGATAGGTCCTGCTCCGGAGCTGTTCCAGAGTACCTGTCTGTGAAGTAGTGCCTCCTCTGTTGATTTACCAGGCAAGCAAACCCCCTTGTTCATTCCGATACAATCCTACTCTCTCGCTCCTGCTCTCAGTTATTGCATTAGGACAACAACGATTCATCTGCTACTTTGTGCTGCGGTAGTTGAACCCATTCCTCTGCATGACCTGTCATTGCCACAGTAAATAGTTGAAACCCACTAGCATGTGTAGGAGTTTATTGAAGCCACTGATGTGTTCCTACCATGCTATGCCTGCTATTGCTTAGAGTTGTGTCAGGTCTGATTCATTGGGAATGAATTGGAGTGTCACGATATGTTCTGGTGCTGAGAGTGAAGTGTGTGAATACGATTTGGTAAAGGTAGCGGTGAGAGGCCATGTAGGAGTACATGGTGGGTTGTCTCACTGGATCCGTCCTTAAGCACTGAGTTCTATGTATGTTGTCCAATGACTCGATACTACCACACATTGGGCTCCGGGCGCTCCAAGCCCTCTCGACTTATTAACCAACTTGATCTCTGTCCAGGAGTCGCAACTAGTTTCTGGTGTTTGTAGGTAGTGTTAGTAGTCTACCAAGTGGCACCCGGCCAGGTGGGCTTGGGACAGACTAGGCACAAGTGGCACGGTGTACCAAGCGTAGATCCATCCGGCGAGGTGGGCTTGGGAACCCTGCATACATCGTTTGGGGCCGTGAGTGAAACCCCGGCCGGATCTCCTTGCGGATGGAACCCGAATAGGCGATAAACCTGGATTAGAGTCTTGTGTGGTTAGTCAGGTCGTGGCCGACACCCTCGCCAGGCTTCCGCTTGAAGGTTGCCGAGATACATGACGTGTACATGGCGGTAAGTGGCGAGAGCGTGTGTGAAGAAGTACACCCCTGCAGGGTTAACATGATCTATTCGAATAGCCGGGTCCGCGGTTATGGACTTCTTGGATGCTTACATGGTACATAGACAACTTGAAGTGGACACCCTAAAATGCTCAAGACAAGTGTGAGTGCTATGGATGGCCTTCTCGTAGGGAGACGGGAATGAATCCATAGTAGTGTATTGTGTGGTGATTAGTGGACTCGTGTGCGCCATATCACCTCAAGAGTTTCTGGTAGTCGTAGAACAGGATAGCCACAGAGTCAAAGCTGGCTTGCTGCAACTAAACCCCACATTACCCTCTTGATGCAAATGCATGTATGATAGGATCTGATGTAAGTCTTGCTGAGTACCTTTGTACTCATGTTGCTTTATTTATGTTTTTGCAGCGGAGACTTCGGTCTTACTAGTGTTCTCATGGACTTCGACTAGTAGCTAGTACCTCAGCTACGATCTTGATCGGATGTTGTAGATAGTCAGGCTTTCAGCCTTTTTCATTTATAGATGTCTGTACCCAGACATGTAATGCTTCCGCTTGTTGCTTGTATGCTCTGTATGATGGGTCTTGTGACCCCTGTTTGCAATAAATGCTATGATGGCTCTTCTGAGCCTTTATCTATTTGAGTTGTTGAGTTATGCTGTGATGCCATGTTGTACAACACATACTTGCATGTTATGCGTACGTGTAATGTGTATTGCTATGTGTGGGATCTGACTATCTAGTTGTTTATCCTTAGTAGACTCTCTTACCGGGAAATGTCTCCTAGTGCTTCCACTGAGCCCTGGTAGCTTGCTACTGCTCCGGAACACTTAGGTTGGCCGGCATGTGTCCTTCCTCGATCCTGTGTCTGTCCCTTCGGGGAAATGTCATGCGAGGAATACCGGAGTCCTGCTAGCCCGCTACAGCCCGGTTCACCGGAGTCCTGTTAGCCCAGTGCTACAGCCTGGATTCACTCGCTGATGACCGACACGTTCGATGCTGGGTCATGGATGCCTGTCCCTGTAAGTTAGTGCCACTTTGGGTTTACGACTAGCCATGTCAGCCCGGGCTCTTTATCATATGGATGCTAGCGACACCATCATATATGTGTGCCAAAAGGCGCAAACGGTCCCGGGCAAAGGTAAGGCGACACCCGTGGGGATACCGTGCGTGAGGCCGCAAAGTGATATGAGGTGTTACATGCTAGATCGATGTGGCATTGAGTCGGGGTCCTGACACAGGACCACCTGCTCTCATGGCTAGTTGTGGTGTCGCGCAGGCGTCACTGCCCCTACTACTCCCACCGCTAGCCAGGCCATCCCTCTACTCAACCACATTCCTCCAATGTTGTGGCTTCATCGCCTCCCGGTCATTCCCTTCCTGGGTCTTGCCTCCATCTACCGCGTTGGTGTTCTCAGCACCGCGTGGTCAATGTTGTCAACAAACGACAACATCAGAAGAGGGATGCACGTGGAGAGGATGACAATTGGGACCCACATGGTCCATGGCCGCACGCAAGCAAGTACCTCCTTATTACGCCAAAATAATGAATCCTCCCCATGATAGCTAGCTCCCACCAGCTATATCTTAGCATGGAAGGAAGTGCCTCCATATGAACCAAAAAATAATGATTGCTCCCCATGACAATTGGAGGCTGACTTGTGGCCCTTCTAAGTTGACGCGTATGCATGGGCTTTATCAACTTCGTCAACAAACGATTATATCCCCAGTGACCGTTGGAATGTTAACATCCAATGGTCGTCCTGCTTCTTCAACCATTGATTTTCTTGCTCCAACCGTCGAAACTACCGCGTGCTCCTGCCTCCTGTGGCCGGCTATGCTTCCGTGTAGGCCTCATCGGCCCTCCTACTCGCACCGCTGGCCATGCCATCCCTCTACTCACTCACACCCCGTGTTATTCTCCGGCGACGACAGCCTCACACCGCAGCGGAACCAGTGAACCCTCGTACGCCCCTCCACCTGGGCATCCATTGCCTCGTCTTCCTCAGCTCCGCATCGTTCCCTTAGGAGGCCTCACCGTCGTCCACCGCGTTGGTGCTCTCGGCGTAGCATGGTTAACGTTGTCAACGAATGATAGCCATCGGAAGACGATTGTATATTATGAGGCTGACAGCTGGACCCAGCAGCTACACCTTCGCATGCAAGGAAGTGCCTCCTTATTACGCGGAAAAAAATGATTCCTCCCCTTGACAGCTAGGACTCACCACATATATCTTCGCGCGTAAAGGAGTGCCTCCTTATCCTCCCTGATAGCTGGGACCCACCCGGTCGAACTGTATGTAGGGTCGTCTGTCTGGCCGTGAACGTGTATGTATATACGTAGAGTAGTGCTAAAAAAATACAATTATACAGGCGAAATCGTTTCCAGTCGTAAGTACATCCCACACATTCAGTCCCCGCTAAACGTTTCCATTCGCATATACATCCCACACAGTCACACCAACGAAAACGTTTCCGTTCGCAGGTACATCACACACAATTTTTCCCATTAAATCATTTGTGATAGCGTTGCCATCTCACGCAATATTAACAATTTTATTGTTTGCGTTATTGAATGTATCACACACGGTGCATAGAAGAAACTGTGTGGCAAAGGTTGTCCATCACACATAGTTTTTATGTGGTAAACGTTTGCGCAAGGTGGCCTAACGCAAAAAGTTTTGAAGAGAATGCCGTGTGTCATTGTTCATCGATCTGACACGGTTTATTCCTAGAAACTGTGTGCGTTGCCTTAGGTAATTGCCCATGGTATTTTCTCAATAACCGTTTGCAATAGCAAAAACCAATTAGCAGGCTAATTCTCCATTCACAGGCTAATTGCCCGATTATTAATAATCCATTTATTAATCTAATTGACATTCATATTAAACACATAATATATTTCATTCCCATATTAAGGAAATGGGATTTCATAATTGAAATACATCAGACTACAACATGATATAGCTTCAGCACTCAGCTACCCCATTACACAACTGCACCAGCACCATGTTTCACATGCAACAGCTAGAACCTTTCAAAATTAGCATCATAGACGGTACATAGACAGATGCATCTCATCTGGAAAACTGCTGAAGCGGAAGGCGAATATTGAGCCTTCATTGATGTTGAAGGTCTTTGCAACTTTAGTCCAGTGCCTGTGGATGATTGACCGTCCATCCTTCGTCCTCTTCAAGAACATTTCAATATTGAACCATGGGTGTTGTATGAATACCTTCCTTGCCTCCTGACCATACATGTTGTTTGAGAGGTAATCATCAGTGAACAGCTTTGGAAAGGCCTGAAAACAAGGTTGTGCATAAATATCTTCTCTATATTGGAAATGGGGCAAAGGAATAAAAAAGACAAGGTATAATAGTTAGTACCATCTTGTAGTGAACTTAATTCTTCTTCATTGTGAAGACAAAGATCTTGTTGTTTTTTGTTGCAAATTTCTTTATCCTAGCATTCTGAGTTTCTCGACTTGACTAATATTCATGTACAACTCATTTCCCCATATACAAAAAGGGTCGAACCGTGGGTCAAAACATCTGACAGCAGGACCTACATGTGCAAGACCAAATTGCTTAAAACCTAAGTATTAGAATGGTTCCTACAATTGCACAATATTGTGCTATTAGACAAAGGACCATGCATGTGCAAACCTCGATTGTAAACCTCAGTGCTTCCCATTGTTTCCCTGCAACACATATAAGGTAGTTAGTGATCAGGTTAAGTGAGGGTTCGCATGCTATTAGTAAAATATGCTGATGAAAAATAAGCACATTGCAGATTCACCAGATTAATACAAACCACATTGAAAACCCATTTATCCAAACCAAGCATGATTAAGAACTAGGAAATATAGCAATTGTATAAGTTTCCCATGTATTAAGTGCAACCAAATTCGATTATTCCTCACATGCACAACAATACAAAATTCTACCCACGACAATTGGACATTGCATTGCAGAATTGAACCAAGCAGTTAACTAAACACCACAACAGTTGAACCAAACATTAACTGACCACCACATTGCACACTATAACATAATCCTAATAGAAGATCAGACAGTTAACCAAACCAAGCATGCTTAACAACTTGGAAATATAGCAATTGTATTTGTTTCCCATGCATTTAGTACCGCCAAATTTGATTTATTTCTCACATGGTATACCATAACAGAATGCACCCACAACAATTTAACATCGCATTGCAGAATGGAACCAAACACTTAACTAAACACCATAACAAATGAACAAAACATTAACTGAGCACCATATTGCACAATGTATAACATACTAGAAGATCAAAAAGTTAACCAAACCAGGCATGCTTGACAACTTGGAAATATAGCAATTGGATTTGTTTCTCATGTATTTTGTAAAGAAAAATTCAATTTATTTCTAACATGGAAGACAATACAAAATTGCACCCTGAAGAATTGAACATCACATTTGCAGAATTGAACCAAATAGTTAATGGAACACGACAACTAATTAACCAAACAGTTAATAAGTGAGGACCACATTGCACGACATATAGAACATATACACTAGAGAAACAGATTGCATGGTAAAAGTAGATAGCACAATTCACTATAATTTGTTAAGGAGAGGCAGTAGATAGCAAACTAAACATGGGTCCTTATAGTGAGCTAATAAGACAAGCTACTCCTCATTGTCGGAGATATCAATGATGATTGGGTCCTTGAAGATGGCAGAGGGCGAGGCCTCCACATCGTGGATGCCGTCTTTGTAGTGGTGAGTTGCCTAAGCCATTCCGGGCACCAACCTTCTGGCTCTCGAGTTGAGGTAAGCACGTGCACACTGAGAAAACACCTCGTAGTCTTCGTCAAAGGCACATAAGGTGGCCTTGAGAAAACACCATGAACTATTTTTTAAAGCAGCCAATCACATCGTGACTTCTGTGCGTGAGGCGTCGACGGTGGCCTCGATGGTGAGGTTCACCTCCAAGATCTAGGGGTCGGCCTTAATGGCCGCCATCTCGACCTCATTTGCGTGTGCGGCCGTTATTTTCTTCTCTGCTGCCAAATGCTCGTTGAGCTCCTGGATATACTACATGCACCATGGCCTAGGGCGGCGCTTATTTGGTGGAGGGGTCAGTGATTTGGGTGGAAGGTGTCACGCCGGCAGTCCGGGCATGTGGGATGTGGAAGGAGGAGGATGATGGGGGTATGGTGTGGATTATCAGCCTGGATAGACGAGGCCGAGCAGTGTGAGGGAGGGTCGCCGGCGAGGGTGCCGACATTGCAAGCAAGGAGTGAAGGTTTCAACTTGGAAAGGGAAGGCGGAAACAGGGGAAATGTGGCTTTTGGTAAGGGGAAGGGGCGGGGAGGTATATATTTCCATGGAAGCCGAAAATTTTGAATTGGTTCCGTGAAAAAACTAGCGCGCAGTGTCATCAGACACGGTCCCTTTATTTAGAATTGTGTACGATATGTGAACATCACAAACGATTCAGATAGCTTAACCCGTGTGTGATGCATTTGAACGTCAAAAATGTTGGTTCCAATTTCCCTGGTTACAGTTGTCATCCATGTCATTGCATAATTTGGGTACACAAAGGAGACTACAACACACCCAGACTTCTTAATCGAGCAAGTTCAGCAATTAAACAGAGCTATCTGGCCTAAACATTACTCTAAAAATTACAGAACGACCCTCTTAATTAAACGAAACAAAGAGTACTACTATGGCTGGTGCTCGTCGATCTCCGCCGCCTCCTCCATGTCCATCTCGCGCCCAACGGTATCCTGGGGAAGGGGATCCATGGCATCCATCGCACCATACTCGGCAAGCATCTCACCATCCGTGTCCACCATCTCTTTCAAAAAGGCCGCCACGAGCTGGGCGTGGGCAGCCATGATCTGGGCTTGGACGGACTCCGGCGTCGCAAGGTATGCGACGGAGGAACGGATGGCTGCTCGAACACTCTCGGCGATTGCCAACTCTTTGGCCGTGGGTTGCCGCCGTTATCGAAGAAGCTTGCTTTGATTTGTTTTGTTACCGCCACGAGCTGGGTGTGGGCGGCCTCAACATGGTCGTGGGCGGCCTCCATCAGATCTAAGGCCACTGCTGTGGAACAGATAGCTGTTGTGCTGCTCTAGCCAGTTGCTATCCCCGAGGCAGATGTTGCTGCCACCACTTGAGAAGCAACAACAGCCGTTTGGGCTGCCTTGGCCGTCCGGTCGCAGATTGCGGCCTCGATCATGCATCTTGTTAGCATGCACATGGAGGCTGCGGCCGCGCTCTCGCCGAAGTGGGGCGTCGAACTTTCCCTCATGATGTGGGTCCACGTCCCCATATTTCACCGGCGATGATTTAACAATAAAATGATATTTGGGGAGCGAGCTAGTGTTCTTGACATGCCAGCTATGGACTGTAGCCGACGCACCTTCTCGCATAAGCCATAGGCAGACTATACACCAATGGTGCTCCAGGATATTTTGTACTGCATCTCACATGGTTGGTGGTAATAAAATGTGTGCGATCTACTTGATTTTCCGTCTTGATTTGAACTACATAATGGGGTCACAGCTGCAAAGGATGGTGTTTGAATTGCTAGAACTTCTATCTGCAGTGAACTTGCAACTACTGGTGTGTCGTAAAAAAATTGGAATAATTCAGGGTTTGTTTGGACATTTTTATACAGTAACTTGGTTTTCTAGGCATTTCAGGTGCACAATTCAAAATTAAACCGCACGCACATGCTCCGGTGCAGCAAAACAGGTTGTAAAATGTCTCCATGGGTTGATTCTTACGTCCCATTCAAGAAATGGGAATGAATTTCAAACACCATGACACCATGGCTGTCCGGCAAACGTTGAGGTGCTTGCTTTTGTAATTCTAGTGAATATAAAACTTGTCTGAAATTCATGAACCTTGCCATGCTATCATGTAACGGCATCAAGATGCTGGGGTAAAAAATATTGTCCCATTTGGGGCAGGTTATGGTATAAGCTTCTCGCAAACCAGAGCTTCTCTCACAACAAGCATGATCGTTTTGGTAGGGAACGTGCCACCTTGGGGGACGACACGATATCTGTTGCCTCTTCTTACTTTCAAAAAATTTCTCATGCCAACATAGAATAATAGGAGTGTTGTGCAATTTTTTGGAATTTTTCAGGGTTCGCTTACATTAACAGAGTTTTCTATGCATTCATGTGCATAATTCAAATTTGAACTACATGCACATGCTCCAGTGCATATAAACAGGTCGAAAAATAAAATGTGTGTCCTTGGTTGCAACCTTATGTCCCATACAAGAAATGGGAATGAATGTCAAACACCTTTGCCACCGTCGCTCGGCCGCTAACATTGAGATACATGGTTTTAAAATTCTACTAAAACAAAAACTCCTCTGAAATTTATGAAACTTGACATGCTATCATGGAACGGCAGCAACATGCGGTGGTAAAAATATTGTCCCATTTGGGGCAGGTTGGGGTATAAGCTTCTCACAAACCAGAGCTTCTCGCAACAAGTCTCATGGTTATGGTAGGCAACGTTTCACCTTTCTGCACGAAACGATATCCATTGCCTCTTCTTGATTTAAATTTTTGCTCTAGTGTCAACATAGAACAACAGGAGTTTTGTGTTAAATTTTGGAATTTTTTGGGGTTCGTTTGGACATTTTTATGCATTAATTGAGTTTTCAATGCATTTATGTGCATAATTCAAATTTGAACTACATGCACAAGCCCTAATGCATATAAATTGGTTAAAAATTTAAATATGTCTCCTTGGTTGCATGCTTAGGTCCCATGCAAGAAATGGGAATGAATGTCAAACACCCTGCCACCATCACTCGGCCACAAACATTGAGATACCTAATTTTTTAATTCTAGTAAATTCAAAACTCATCTGAAATTCATGAAACATGGTATGCTATGATAGAGCAGCATCAACATGCAGTCGTAATTTTTTGTCCCATTTGGGGAAGGTTTGGGTATAAGCTTCTCACAAACCAGAGCTTCTCACTACAAGCCTGGTGGTTTGACCTTTCTGTATGAAACGATAGCCGTTGCCTCTTCTTTATTTCGATTTTTTCTCTAGTGTCAACATAGAACAACATGAGTGTTGTGTTAAATTTGGAATTTTTCGGGGTTCATTAGGACATTATTATTCATTAATTGATTTTTCAATGCATTTATGTGCCTCAAATTTGAACTACATGCACATGCTCTAATGCATATAAATTGGTTGAAAATTGAAATATGTGTCCTTGGTTGCATGCTTAGGTCCCAGTCAAGAAATGGGAATGAATGTCAAACACCCTGCCACCGTCACTCGGCCGCAAACATTGAGATACCTGGTTTTTAAATTCTAGTAAATCCAAACCTCATCTGAAATTCATGAAACCTGGCATGCTATCATGGAATGGCACCCGACAAGCCGTGGTAAATTTTTTGACCTGTTTGGGGCAGGTTTTGGGTATAAGCTTCTCACAAACCAAAGCTTCTCACAACAAGCCTGACGGTTTCGATAGGGTA
Organism: Triticum dicoccoides; assembly: GCF_002162155.2. Classification (NCBI taxonomy): domain Eukaryota; kingdom Viridiplantae; phylum Streptophyta; class Magnoliopsida; order Poales; family Poaceae; genus Triticum; species Triticum dicoccoides. Next base: position 394,105,591 of record NC_041391.1, on the reverse strand, counting down.
CGTGCCACCTTTAAGGACGAAACGATACCCATTGCATGTTATTGCTTTCAAAAAATTTGTAGTGTCAACCTAGAACAACATGAGTGTTGTGTTAAATTTTGGAATTTTTCGGGGTTCATTTTGATATTTTTATACATTAAGGGTTTTCTAGGCATTTTATGTGCATAATTCAAATTTGAACTACATGCACATGCTCCAGTGCATATAAATTGGTTGAAAAATCAGATATGTGTCCTACGGTACATGCTTAGGTCCCATGCAAGAAATGGGAATGAATTCAAACACCAGGGGACTATTGATTGCCGGAAAAACATTGAGATACTTTGTTTTTAAATTCTAGTAAATTTAAAACTTGTCCTAAATTCATGAAACTTGGCATGCTCTCATGGAATGGCACCCGACATGCTGTGGTAATTTTCGTGTGCATTTTGAGAGAAGGCGCACTCGAATAACAGTCAACAAAGGCACCTAGAAATAACTAGCTGCCACTCTAATATCGCAAAAGTTTTTGATAGAACACCCGTATGTACACTGGCAGCTTCCCCAGTAAGCCAATGGAAAATGTGCCGAGGAGGATTTGTGCAGCTCTTCATCGCAAACGTTTTAGATAGAACACCTGTATGCAAAGTGAGAGCTAAGGTCTTACGTAGTAAGCCAAGGGAAAATTCGTTGCGCAAGATTTGTGCATCTCTTCAATGCAGACGGTTCAGATTGGATATGATATGCAAAGTGAGACTTCGGTGCTAAGCCAAGAGAAAATTTGGCAAGCAAGATTTCTACCTCCCTTCAACCCAAACGGTTTTTTCGGATGACCCGTTTGTAACCAGGTATGGACAATTTGGTAAGATTTGCATCTGTCATATTGGGTATATTGCCATTTGTCAAATTGGAAAGATTGACACTTGTTGATCAAGTAACATTGCCATTTGTCAATCCTTGTAACACTTCGGTTTGTCAAAATATGCAGCTAAAAATCACTAGCACTATCTAATTTTTGCAACTAAAATTCAGTAATTAATCATAGATTTCATTCATAGATTAAGCAATTGTGCTTAATTTATACAAATAGTTCAACTTGACAGCTGAACCGACCAAACTTTTCCCCAATTGTTGCCAACCACGTACAAAAAAAGCTAGTTCAACTATATATACTAGCTAATTTTAAGTACGTTGTACGGTTCCACCACATCTATAGTTAGATTAACTAAACAAAATAGCCCCGAAATACTACTACTACGGAGGGGCTTTTCCCTACTTCTGGCAACCTCTTTTGTCGAGCGCACTCGGTAAGAGGAAGAGGAGGAGGAGCCTACCGACGAGCTGGACAACTGCAATACGGTGCCTGCCGCTGCTGCACCTTCAGCGATGGTCACCCTGAACGCCCTCTGCCGCTCCTGACGACGCCTCTCGAAGCGGCCGGACTACTCGTAGCTCTCTTGATTCCTCGCATCTGCATCGCCATGGTGGCAGTAAGGCTCTTTGCATGCTCGATGAGGCGCTCCTCCTACTGCCGCAGGAACTCGATGTAGCACGCAAGGTCGCCACTGTACGTGCGGGCCTCCACCTCCGCCTCCCTCATTCGGGCGGCAGTGGCGGAGCGGGTAATGATCTTGGCGGTCGATGGTGGGCTGGCGGCCAAGGCGGCCGATGATGGGGTGGCGGCCACGACCACCACCTCCTGCCTTCAGGCCATGATGGCAGGGCGGGTCATGGCCACGATGGCCACCTCCCGCCTTTGGGCCGTGGTGGTGGAGCGGGCGATGGCCCTGGCATTCAACGGAGTTGTGTGGGTGTACAAAAGTAGGGGCTCTGCTTTTGACCCCTTTACTTGTGCACGGGCAGTCAGAGCCTCCCGCCATGGCCACGCACAGACACGACAATAAAGTGAAACCGGAGAGGAGCCGAAGCCACAAAATGAACGAAGCAACAACAAGGACCAAGGCCACGAAGAACAGATGGGCGAAGCAGGTTTTCCTGGCAAGGACCCTTGCCGGGGCAGCTCCCCACGCCAACCGAGTGAGCCGCCCTTGAGCCCACCAACACTTGGCAAACGTGTCGGGACAAGGCTCAGGAGGCACCTCTGTGGTGGCATGTAGATCTTTGTGAAGATATAGAATGCTTGAGATCAAGTAAGGATAGGAGGGCAACCATCCTCACCGAAGGAACCCACAAGACCCAACGCAATACCCTTGCTGGGGACACTAATGCACCACGACAAGACCCTTGCCGGGCCACCCGACAAGGCTCTTGCCAAGCGCACCGGCAGGCCTACGCCAGCTAAGGCTTCACCGCCGTTCGCATACAGCTGCCGACCCAACCAGCGGGGCAGGCACCTACATGACAGCATGCAATCCTTCGTGGAGGCTCCACCACCGCGCCACCTCAGCTGCCTGCCTACCTACATGGCACCGCATGCATCGCTAGCCAAGGCGCGTGTCGAAGCAAGGGGGAGCGGCAACGGACGGGAAGAGCCCCGCCCCCATCCCTGTTAGTCCTGCTCTTCTCACGATCCCTGCGCCCTGCAACCATAGAAGGGATTCTAATGATCCCATAGGTGTCGTTTCCCACCGACATCTTTGGCGCGCCAGGTAGGGGGCGCTATTGTGTGAATCTAATCTAGCAATTGGCCTAGCTATTCTTCATCGCCATGGCTCCAAAGAAGAAAGCGACCACAGCGATCGGTTCGTCTGGGACCAAGTTGCCGGCACTGGTGCGGACCAGTAGCGGGCCAGTCGCGGAGAGAACCCGTGGCGCGGCCCGCGAACATCCACATCACCCTGGCGGTTCAGGCCTGGCGAGTGGCGCCGATCGCGCGCCAGGCAACGAACCACCAGTCGCGGGCTCCAGAGACGGAGTCGCCCCCCTGCAGGCGGCGCGGGGCCACTCAAGGGTGCCGCCGTCCTGCCAAGCGGCGGCACGGCGACCTCCAAGATGCCAACACCGGCGCCCATGGCACGCTCCTCTTAGGTTGTGCGTGATGAGCAGTGTCACCCTGCCGGTGACCCTGCGCGCCGCCCTGGGAAGAGTCTCGTGTGCCCATCACATGAAGAGGAGGGCCAGTGTGCGCACCGAGGTGCTGATGGAGGTGGAGAACGGCTGCGGAGCCGTGATGTAGCTCCTTCTAACATGGTTAGGAGTTGAGGCGCATCGCGGTCCACCCAGCTTTTGCCGCCACCCACGCTGGTGGAAGCCCTAGCGCGCACACAACTGCTCCTCGATTTTCCTCCCGCCGCGGAGAAGCTTGATGAATGGAGGGCCACCGTCCGGAGCCTCATCGGCATCGCCAACAACAATGGGCTGCGGCCGGCGGAACCTGTCGGCCGTTGCTCCGCCAGGCTGCCACGTGCTAGCGGAGGCCACTCCAAAGGCGACGCGGCCATGGTGTATTCCCCGCTTCCATCCCGACCGCCCTGGGCATCGGCCCGTCACGGCGACGCTCGTGACGATATCTCCATCGCATCGTCCGACCCGCGCACCAACCGCGATCAGCGCCAGGTCCTCCGGGAGTGGGTTCACGAGGACGCTCAAACTACGATCAAGCACCGACGTGACGCGTGCCACCAGTCAGACAGGCGGGCAGGGCCCGCTACGAACCACCCAGCGCTGGGAGGCTATGGTGGCCTACCTTACGAGGTGGGTTGTCCGGCCTTCACCCGTGAGTTGCGGCAGTTCCAGTGGCCCTCCCACCGTATGTTCAAACTCGATGTTGGCGAGAAGTACAATGGCAAGTCCCACCCGCCAGAGTTCCTCGGCATCTACACCATCGTGATGCAAGCTGTTGGGGCCCGCGACGATAAGGTGCTTGCCAACTACTTCCCGTTGGCACTCAAGCCTAATGTTATGTCATGGTTGATGCACTTGTCGGTGGATTCCATCTCTTCTTGGGCGGATCTGTGCCATGAGTTTGTTGGTGCCTTTACTGGAGGTCACCAAGCTCATGGCCAGGCGAGTGATTTACACATCATCCCCTAGAAGGAAGGAGAAAACCTGCGCACGTACATCCAAAGGTTCAGACGGGTGCAGTACAACATCCCCGATTAGTGCGTTCCACCAGAACATGCGCAATTGCAAGATGCATGAAGAACTGGTGATGAACAAGGTTAAGGATGTGTTCGAGCTCTATGTTCTGGCCGATCGGTGCACTCGTGCTAAGGAGGGAAGGAAGTACCCCCGTGAAGATGCCGGTGCGGAAACCGACTCCACTGGCGATACCGCCACCCCAGCAAAGAAAGGCCGATGCCGTAATAGGAAGCGCAAGGGCAAGGTCGTGCTTGCTGTTGAAGGATCCGACGACACCGGTACCACCAAGAAGACCAAGGCGAGCGACCCCGACAAGGAGGTTGCCGGGTGTGACGCTTGCCGGGCCTTGGCGGCTACCGACAAGCCAGGAGGCTCCGACAAGCAGTACTGGAAGATCCACCACACCAAGGGCCACGATCTCCAAAATTGCCGGCAGGTAGAACTGCTCGCCGAGAAGCAAAAAGCCGAGTATGAGCGGCGGGACAAGGAGAAAGGCCCGGACTGTGCCGAGGGATCCGGCAAGAAACGTGGCCCCCAAGGAGGCCGCCGCGGCAAGGATAATCAACAAGAGAGGCCCGCCCGGGGCCACGACAAGAAGCAGGAAGACGATGATCATGACAAGGACGACGAGTCTGATGACCACGAGTTCTAGAAAGCCACAGAGGCCATGTGTGTCAATGGTGGCGCCTCGCTGCATACGTCTCACCGCCAACTCAAGCAGTGGACGCGTGAGGTCGCAGCGGTGGAACCATCATTAGATGCACGAAAGCCGCTGAAATGGTCCAGCACTCCCATCATCTTCGACACCGAGGACCACCCTGACCGCACCACTGCGGTCGGGTGCTTGCGGTTGTTGGTTTCACCAACAATCCGCAACCTCAAGGTGATGAAGATGTTGGTTGATGGCGGGGCCAGACTAAACTTGATCTCGCCCGTTGTGATCAGAAGGCTGCAGATCCTTGATGGAGACCTCGAGGAGACAGGTACGTTCCAAGGGGTCAACACAGGGAGTAGCCAGCTGAACCACAGGATGGAGAGGATTGTCTTCGACGTGGCCGAGATGCCCTTGCCTTACAACGGGATTCTCGGCCGCCTGGTGCTAGCCAAGTTCATGGCAGCTTCACACTACGCCTATAACACGGTGAAGATGCCCGGGCCGATGAACATCATCACCGTCCCCTCTGACAAGAAGGACGCGCTGACATGCGTCGACCAACTCTACCGGGAAGCAGTTGCAGCAGCTGCCGCTAAGGCACCTGCACCTGCCGACAGAGCCCCGGAGGAGAAGAAAACCGGCGAGACCCCTCGCACCCACTCCGGCAAGCGCACCTCTTTGGGGTCTTGCGCTTCCGTTGACAACGTGCCAGGGAGCTCCGCTAGTAAGAGCAAGAAGTCCAGAGCTACACCACCAGAGACCAAGAAGGTGCCCGTCAAGGAGGACAGCACGGGAGGAGCTTTTACCATAAGCTCCACCCTCGATGGCAAATAGGAAAGCGAGCTCGTCACCTTCCCGCGGGCAAGTGTTCCCAGGGAGGTGATTGAGCACCAACTTGTTGTTTGCCCTCATGCGCGGCCCGTCAAGCAGAAGGTGAGGAAACAAGCTCTGGAAAGGCAAGAGTTCGTCACGGAGGAAATCAAAAAGCTAGAGGTGGCAGGTTTGGTAAGGGGAGAACTCCATCCAACGTGGTTGGCCAATCCGGTAGTGGTGCGCAAGGCAAATGGAAAATGGAGGTTGTGTATTGACTAAACAGACATAAATAAGGCCTATTCAAAGGACCCTTTCCCGTTGCCGCGCATCGAGCAGATTGTTGACTCCACTGCTGGGTGTGACCTCTTATCGTTCCTCGACGCCTAATCAGGATACCACCAGATCTTCATGACGAAGGAAGACGAGGAAAAGACAGCATTCATCACCCCATGTGGTACGTATTGATTTTTACGGATGCCTTTCAGGTTGAAGAATGCTAGCTCGACCTTTGCAAGAGTAGTCCAAATTGGTTTTGAGCCCCAACTACATAGAAATATGGAAGCTTATATGGATGACATAGTGGTCAAAACCAAGGACAAAGCAACCCTTGTGCAAGATCTGGAGGAAACATTCGGGAACCTGTGCAAGATCAACCTCAAATTGAACCCTGAGAAGTGTGTCTTTGGTGTCCCGTCTGGCAAGCTTCTCGGGTTCTTTGTGTCCCAGCGCGGGATTGAAGCAAACCCAGATAAGATCAAGGCCATCGAGCAGATTGAGGCACCCAAGTGGATCAAGGACGTGCATCGGCTCACTGGCTGCGTTGCTGCCATGAGCTGGTTCATCTCCAAGTCCGCGTAGCGTGCCCTTCCTTTCTTCAAGATCTTGAAGAAGGCAGGGCTAGTGGAGTGCACCTCAGAAGCCGAGGCAGTGCTGCAGGATTTGAAGAAATACCTCTCTTCTACCCTAGTGCTGGTGGCGCCCAAACTGCATGAACCGTTGCTGCTCTATCTAGCAGCAACAAACCAGGTGGTTAGCGCCACACTAGTGGCGCAGAGAGAGGCCGACGAAAAGGCAGCAGCAGCGACAGAGCCAACAGATGGCAGACCGAAACCCTCTCCGGCAAGGCTCGATTCCGGCATGATCGAGTCCCGGCAGGGGCTGGCGGCAGCACAACGGGACCCACCCAACCGGGTGGAGAGGCGCAGAAGAAGAAGATGGTGCAACACCCAGTGTACTTTGTCAGCTCCCTCTTGCAGGGGGCAAGGTCGAGGTACTCAGGTGTGCAAAAGCTACTCTTCGGCCTCCTTATGGCCTCGAGGAAGCTGCGCCACTACTTCCAAGCGCATGAGATCAGGGTGGTTATCCGCCTCCCATTGCAACGGATACTACACAACCCAGATGCAACGGGGAGGATCGTGGAATGGGCCTTAGAGCTGTCAAGTTTCAGTTTGAAGTTTGAAAGAACCTCGACGATTCAGAGCAGAGTCTTGGCGGAATTTGTTACGGAATGGACCTCAAGACTATGAAGATACAAGATTGAAGACTTCGTCCCATGTCCGGATGGGACTTTCCTTGGCGTGGAAGGCAAGCTTGGCGATACGGATATGTAGATTTCCTACCATTGTAACCGACTCTGTGTAACCCTAGCCCTCTCCGGTGTCTATATAAACCGGATGGCTTTAGTCCTTAGGACGAACAACAATCATACCATAAGCTAGCTTCTAGGGTTTAGCCTCCTTGATCTCGTGGTAGATCCACTCTTGTAACACACATCATCAATATTAATCAAGCAGGACGTAGGGTTTTACCTCCATCAAGAGGGCCCGAACCTGGGTAAAACATTGTGTCCCTTGTCTCCTGTTACCATCCGCCTAGATGCACAGTTCGGGACCCCCTACCCGAGATCCGCCGGTTTTGACACCGACATTGGTGCTTTCATTGAGAGTTCCTCTGTGTCGTCACCGATAGGCTCGATGGCCTCTTCGACCATCATCAACGACGCAGTCCAGGGTGAGACCTTTCCCCCCGGACAGATCTTCGTATTCGGTGGCTTCGCACTGCGGGCCAATTCGCTTGGCCATCTGGAGCAGATCGAAAGCTACGCCCCTGGCCGTCAGGTCAGGTTTGGAAGCTTGAACTTCACGGCTGACATCCGCAGGGACTTGATCCTCGATGGATTCGAACCACAGCCGAGCGTGCCGCACTGTCACAGCGAGCATGATTTAGCTCTGCAGCCGGACAGTACCCTGGAGGCCGCACTCGAACTCGCTCCGATCTTCAAGTCGGAGCCGGCTGCGCAGATCGAGGACGGATGGCTAGACACCGCCTCGGGAGCTGCAACCTCTACGGCGATAGAGACGAACACTGACCTTGTCCCTCATAAAGCTCATGACTCCGAGGTGTCGAACTCCTTGCCGGACTCCGAACCTCCTGCGCCCCCTCCGATCGAATCCGATTGGGCGCCGACCATGGAGTTCACTGCAACGGACATCTTTCAACACTCACCTTTCGGCGAGATCCTGAGTTCGCTAAAGTATCTCTCGTTATCAGGAGAGCCCTGGCCGGACTGCGGCCAGGACGGTTGGGATGCGGACGACGAAGAAATTCAAAGCCCACCGACCACCCACTTGGTAGCGGCTGTCGACGATCTAACCGACATGCTAGACTACAACTCCGATGACATCGACGGTATGGACGACGATGCTGGAGACGAACAGGAACCAGCGCCTACCGGGCACTGGAAAGCCACCTCATCATATGACATATACATGGTGGATATCCCAAAGGATGGGAATGGTGAAGGAACAGAGGAGGATGACCCCTCCAAGAAACAGCCCAAGCGCCAGCGTCAGCGGCGCTGCTCTAAATCCCGCCATAGCAAGAATGAAGATTCCGGCACCAGAGATAACAATACACCGGACAGTGCCGAAGACAACCCACTCCAGCAAGATCCAGCGCAGGAGGATGGAGACGCCAGCCCTCATGAGAGAGCGGCAGAAGAAGAGGTAGAGGATTATACGCCTCCCTCCGGAGACGTAGCAAGCCTCGACGACGATGAATTCGTCGTGCCTGAGGGTCCCGTCGAACAAGAGCGTTTTAAACGCAGGCTTATGGCCACGGCGAACAGCCTCAAGAAAAAGCAGCAACAGCTTAGAGCTGATCAAGATCTGCTAGCCGACAGATGGACTGAAGTCCTCGCGGCCGAAGAGCATGAGCTCGAACGCCCCTCCAAAAGCTACCCTAAACGCAAGCTGCTCCCTCGATTAGAGAAGGAAGCGTATGAACCCGCATCACCAGGAGACAATACGGCTGACCGACCACCCCATGGTCGCGACAGAGAGGCCTCTAGGCCCTTCACTAGACCCGTACCCTGGCACCGCTCGAAAAGCACAAGACCACAGGGGAACGCTCCGGACTTGTGAGATATATTGGAGGATAAGGCAAGACAATCAAGTTCTATCTATGGATCGCGTGGGCGACCCACGGTACGTGACGACAACCGTCGCGCCGGACACAGTAAGTCCGGTCGGGCCGAACAAAATAGACAAAGCTCTTTTGAGCTCCGTCGTGATATCGCCAAGTACAGAGGCGCCGCACACCCACTATGCTTCACAGATGAAGTAATGGATCATCAAATCCTCGAAGGGTTTAAACCCGTGAATATTGAATCATACAATGGCACAACAGACCCCGCGGTTTGGATCGAAGACTATCTTCTTCACATCCACATGGCCCGCGGTGACGATCTTCACGCCATCAAATATCTCCCCCTCAAACTTAAAGGACCAGCCCGGCATTGGCTTAACAGCCTGCCAGCAGAGTCAATTGGGAATTGGGAAGACCGGGAAGCTGCATTCCTCGATAACTTCCAAGGCACGTATGTGCGACCACCAGACGCTGATGACCTAAGCCACATAATTCAGCAGCCAGACGAATCGGCCAGACAATTCTGGATGCGGTTCTTAACAAAGAAAAACCAAATCATCAATTGTCCGGATGCGGAGGCCCTCGCAACCTTCAAGCATAACATCCGCGACGAGTGGCTTGCCCGGCACCTGGGACAGGAAAAGCCGAAATCCATGGCAGCCCTTACATCACTCATGACCCGCTTTTGCGCGGGTGAGGACAGCTGGCTAGCACGTAGCAACAACCTCAGCAAAAATTCTAGCAGTCCGGATTTCAAGGACCGGAATGGCAGGCCGCGTCGTAACAAAAGCAAACGCCACATCAACGGCGACAATAGTGAAGATACGGCAGTCAATGCCCGATTCATAGGCTCCAAACCCGGTGAGCAGAAAAAGCCATTCAAAAGAACTGCTCCGGGTTCGTCCAATTTGGACCGAATACTCGACCGCTTGTGCTAGATACACGGCTGTCACATCCCTAGCTTCTGGTGCTGCCTAGTGTTTGCATCATGTTTAAATTTTTGAAACTTGAACTGAGGAAATTTGGAAGCCTCAAAAACTTAAATAAAAGAAGGGCAAAAACCCTAAAATCTCATTCATTGTTCCAAAATGCTCTTCTGAAATGTTTGATAATTTTGGCAAGGGTTCTAGTCCCAACCAAAATATTGAACATTTTTAAGGACTTAATCTTGGGACTTTGAATCTAAATCATTAGCTATTTGAATTTGAATTATATTCATATAATTAGAATATAATTTCAAATACCCCTGAAATATTTTATGAGCTTTTGGAAAAGTCCATCTAGCAAAATAAAAATATTCAGAGGAGTTTCTGGCATTGTTTGAATTGTTTTAAATTCAAAACAGTGGCAAAAGATTAAAAAAAACAGAAACAAAAAAACAATAAAAGAACAGAAACTCACCTGTAACTTACCTGGCGTTCTAGCCCACCTGGCGGCCCATCTGAGCTGGCCGGCCCAGCCCACCTCCTCCTCTATGTCGTCTTCCTCCCCCTCGCCCCGAAGCAGCTCGGTGGCGAGCGCAGACGCCGTGCGGCCACCTCCACCCTGCCTGCCTGCGTCCCCGTCGCCTGGATCTCTCCTACGTTGCCACGCACCCCCCAGGCCTCCCACTCTCTCCCCGTACCCCTCTCCCTCCTCTGTCTCTCTCCCTCGCTCATCCTCGGACGCACCGGAGACCGCCGCCGAGCACCACCGGAGCCACCAGCATCCCCACGCCTAGCCAGTTAGGCCACGAGCTCCGCCTTGGATCCGGGAAGCTCTACCACGACGCACGCGACGCCGGGTGCCCTGAAGCCACGCCATCACCGCCATCTTCATCGCCACGGCCGGCGATCGCCGCCGCTCGATTCGCAGCACCGAAGACGCCCCCGAGCTTGCTGACCACCTCATCGTTCTCCCTGTGAGCTCCTGCTGCCTCCTCTTTGCTCGCTCCCTCTGTTCCTGTCCCCTAGCTCCGTCTTCCACCATGGCCGAAGCTCGCCGCCGCCGTGCCTCGTCGCCGTCGTGGCCAGAGCCACAGTGGCTCGAAGCCAGGCACACCACCGTGCTCCACACCTCACCAGGAGCACGTAGCACGCACCAACGCCTCCCCTAGCGCCCAGCATCGCCTAACCCGCCGTTGCCCGAACTCCGGCCGCCGCCTCCCTCGCCGCTGCCGACGCCACAACTAACCCCAGCTCCTCTGGCTTGCTCCATTGGATGCGCACGAGCTCGAGCTCCCTGTAGAACCCCTCCGCGCGTCGAATGGGCGCCGGAGCAGCCGTTCCGGCGTGCCTACGTCGTTGGTTGACGTCACCGGCGGTTACACTCCGGCGGGCTGACGTGGCAACGTCTTTAGCACCTAAACACGCTAACTAACCCCACTCCCTGGACACTGACAGTGGGCCCTGCTGCCTAATTAAACCGCTATTAGTTTTAAGTTAGTTTAGTTAACAAAACCAGCGGACCCACGCGTCAGGGTTGACTGGCTGACGTGGAAGTTGACCGGACCCACCTGCCTGGGGGACTAACCAGCCTGAGCCATTGACCTGGGCCGTCTCTGTTGACCTGCTGACGTCACACTAATGTCAGGCTGACGCAGTAAATCATTTTCTGGATTAAAAACACAATTCAGAAAATCCAGAAATTTGTATAAACTTCAAAAATTCATAGTAATTCAACCGTAACTCCAAATGAAATAATTTATATATGAAAAATGATCAGAAAAATCCAATCTATCCATCCGTACCTTTTTCATGCATGTTACAACAACTTATGACTACTGTTTAGGACAATTCAATTAAATGGCATATAAGAAATCACATATGGAGTTTGAATTTGAATCTTTGATTCAAACCAACTTCATTTAATCTGGTTTTAGTTGCATTAGCTCAAACCACAGCATATTTCCATGTCATGATCATGCATCATACTGTCCATTGCATTGATTGTGTATTTTCCTGTTTGCCGGTATTTGTCCCCTCTTAGTAGACGACGTACCGACAATGAGTTTGATGACACCGATGAAGAGCTATACTATCTTCAGAAGTGCCAGGCAAGCAAAACCCCCTTGTTCATTTCGATAAAATCCCGCTCTCTCGCTCCTGCTCTCTTTTACTGCATTAGGAAAACAACGAGATATTTGTTATTTGCTGTGGTAGCTGAACCCCTTTCCTCTGCATGACCTGTCATTGCCACAGTAAATAGATGAAACCCACTAGCATGAGTAGGAATTGTTTGAGCCCTGATGTGCCTACTCATACATGCTTGTTTGTCATGCCTGCTACTGCTTAGAGTTGAGTCAGGTCTGATTCATCGGAGATGAATCGGAGGTGTGTGAACATGTCCTACTGTTGAGAGCTAAGTGTGTGAACACGATTTGGTAAAGGTAGCGGTGAGAGGCCATGTAGGAGTACATGGTGGGTTGTCTCATTGTAGCCGTCCTCAGGAACTGAGTTCTGTGTTTGCGATCCATGAACAGTTACTACCACACATTGGAATGCTTAAGTGCCCCTCTCGACTTATTAATCAACCTGATCTCTGTCCAAGAGTTGCAACTAGTTTCTGGTGTTTGTAGGTAGTGTTAGTAGTCTACCAAGTGGCACCCGGTACAGGTGGGCTTGGGACAGACTAGGCACAATGGCACGGTGTACCATGTGGTACCCGGATGGTGGGCTTGGGAACCCTGCTCACATCGTTTGGGGCCGTGAGCGACACCCCGGCCGGATCTCCTTGCGGATGGAACCCGAATAGGCGATAAACCTGGACGAGAGACTTGTGTGGTTAGTCAGGTCGTGGCCGACACCCTCGCTGGGCTTCCGCTTGAAGGTTGCCGAGTACATGTCGTGTAAACGGTGGTAAGTGGTGAGAGCATGTGTGAAGAAGTACACCCCTGCATGGTTAATATGATCTATTCGAATAGCCGTGTCCGCGGTAAAGGACTTCTGGGTTGCCTGTACAGTTCATAGATAACTTGAAGTGGATACTCTAAAATACGCAAGATAAGCGTGAGTGCTATGGATGGCGTTCTCGTAGGGAGACGGGAGCGGATCCATAGTGGTGTATTGATATGGTGAATATGTGGACTCATGTGCGCCACCTCAAAAGAGTTACTTGCAATCATAGTTCAGGATAGCCACCGAGTCAATGCTGGCTTGCTGCAGTTAAACCCCACCATCCCCTTGTTGACAATGATGCATATGTAGTTATATCTGATGTAAGTCTTGCTGGGTACATTTGTACTCACGTTGCTTAATTTATGTTTCTGCAGAGAGACTTCAGTCTCGCTAGTAGTACCGCGTGGACTTCGACGTTTAGCTTGTTACCTCAGCTACGATCTTGTGCCCTCGGCAGGATCTGGTAGATAGTCAGGCTTCTCAGCCTTTTTCTTTTGTAGATGTCTGTACTTAGACATGTTAAGCTTCCGCTTGTGCTTGACTTGTTTGCTCTGATTGTAATATCTCGCTCCTCGGAGCCTATTGAATTAAATACTTGAGTTGTAGAGTCACGTTGTGATGCCATGTTGTATTTGCACATATCGAGCATATTGTGTGTATGTTATTGAAATGCTTGGTATGTGTGGGATCTGACTATCTAGTTGTTTATCCTTAGTAGCCTCTCTTACTTGGAAATGTCTCCTAGTGTTTCCACTGAGCCATGGTAGCTTGCTACTGCTCCGGAACACTTAGGCTAGCCGGCATGTGTCCTTCTCCGTTCCTGTGTCTGTCCCCTCGGGGAAATCTCACGCGATGAATTCTGGAGTCCTGTTAGCCCGCTACAGCCCGGATTCTCTGGAGTCCTACTAGCCCAGTTGCTACAGCCCGGATTCACTCGCTGATGACCGACACGTTCGTTGTTGGGTCATGTATGCATGTCCTTGTAAGTTAGTGCCACTTTGCGTTCACGACTAGCCATGTCAGCCCGGGTTCTTTGTCATATGGATGCTAGCGGCACTATCATATACGTGAGCCAAAAGGCGCAAACGGTCCCGGGCTAGGTAAGGTGGCACCCGTGGGAATACCGTGCGTGAGGCCGCAAAGTGATATGATGTGTTACATGCTAGATCAGTGTGACTTAGGATTGGGGTCCTGACAGCTTTGGTATCAGAGCTTGACTGCCTGTAGGATTACCAAGCCAAACTGGTCGAAGTTGAGTCTAGAAATTCTTTAGTTTTATAAGGGAATTGATTGTGGGATGGAACGTAAGGCTCTTTTTACTGCTTATACCTTATGCCTTCTGATCCGAGTCATCTTATCTTTCCTACGGGGTTAAGGAACTAGGCTTTCTCTTCTTTCTATCAGGATGACGTGTTACTTATCCGTAGACTTATAGAAGTTTGTTGGACTTAAGCCTCGGTTTAGTTCCTACTACTTCCGTATGTTAACTGTAGATCCCAGAACCTTGATATTGTGCTTCTAAGTGGTTATGCCACCATTTTTTTAGCATGTCTCCAATCTTTCGAGCATTTACAGCCGTTATGTTGTCCGAGTCATCCCAGGTTTCTAAATAGTCTGATGCATTTGCAAATCCCTTCCTCCTGTTCCCGTTGTGCCTTTGGTCGGATTAATCACACAAATCAGTGAGTTGAGGTACTTTATTGCCTTGACATATATGTTGGAATTTTTATTATGACCCTAGGTGTCTTAGGGGATCATCTAGTAGTCTAGCCATGTTTTGTGATTCTAGTGTGATGATTCTGGCCTTTATTCTCGAAAGCATCCCGTGATGCCACTTAGTAGTAGGTATTCTATTCCTGGGTTTTGAGCCCGAGATTCACCGTACTTACTTCATGTTGATAGTGTTTGCTCGTTCCTTTAGGTTATTAATAACCTTTGCATTAGTCCTCGAGGTCCGTGGTATTTCCTTCTTCCAAATACTATGAACCATTTTGGCAGAAGTTCCTCGCGGAACCAAAAGATCACAACCAGAGTGCTCTTGATGAGTCCTCCATTCATAGTTGTGAATCTGCTAGTCCTTCCTCTTCAGCATGGGTTATCCGGAAGAAATATGTTGAATTTGTTCGACATACTAACCGATGCATCCACAACTCAGAAATATATATGTTCCTTTGAGTTGTCCCTCTGTACTTGTATTTCGATCCTTGTCTATCAGTTGATAGTCAAGTTGATGTCGTGCATTCGTGTTGACCGATGCTCGTTATTCTTGTGGTCCGTCAAGCCGTTCTAGTTCAGAATGACTAGGAGAAACAAACTCCGGTACCTCATCCATATCTAGGATTCGGTCAAAGTAGTTGTACTCCGCAGATCAATATGCTAATCCAGCTTTTGTACTGTTCTACCCTAAAGTATTACCATCTTTATATTAAGAATATCATGGGAATTGCACAACATCCTATGAACTCTCGATACAGTGATACTCTCTCCATCATTATTCATTTCTCGGTTCCCGTGTTGTTGCAACCGGAGTACCGACAAGTGAATCATGTTGTGTGAACTAAATACTCCGAGCAACTGTGTTGCTTGGTAGTTAAAGGACAATAATTTCATTCTTAGCGTATTCGTTCTTGAATCATCATTCTAAGATAGATCGTGCTACCTAGTCCTTATTTCCGGTGCACCTTTCGATCAATGAGTTGGGGCTATGCCAATCCCTTGCTCATTTGATCATATCGTATTGCCGTGAAAAGCAAGATTGTTCTCGAGCTTAGTAACATATCGGTGGTTTGTGATTTTCCGAATATCTTCTCGGAAGTATTACCAGGTTGTCACCTGACCGCTATGTTGAGTTCGTGATCAAGATGGTTTCCTGTAAACCACCCCTTCTCCAAGAATCTGTGTGGGATACCCCTGAGCTAGTTGGTCAAGCTAAACAACAACTTGGAGAGTTGGAAGATAAAAGCTTGTCCGACTTAGTTCATGTTAAGGGATATCTCTTTGTGTGTGTGTGTGGAAGAAAGATGATATCTTCACCGATTGGTCCTGTGATCAGTTAATGGACCTATCATCTTATCCAATCTTTTATTTGAGTGGGGCTATTCTCAGATCAAATCAGAACCAACGATATTCGTAATGTTGTCTTACTCGTGGTTTTTCCTTGAGCATACACCATTATATTCTTTGGTATGACCAATGCTATCACCGTGTTCACTTAACTATGGAATTCCTTTTATATGGAAACCTGGATGAACTGTTGTTGAGCCCATCGACAACATCCTTACCTTTTCCTTAATTTTGTTGAACATTAAGCTAGTGTTGGAAACTTGTGTAAACATTTTCTTCATGACCGTTCGTGAAGCATATGCTTGGAAAATAAGTGACTTCCTCTAATTCATGTGCATTTGATGCAAGTTGCCGCCGTGAATTCGAGAAAGCATGTTTTTTACCTCCTCTGGAATCATCCCAAGTCAGTTATGCACGTGCGAAGTATTCCGTGGTCTGTTAGACTGATCATCTTCATTCCATATGAATTCCCTAGCACACCAAGCCACTAACTAATTTGTTCCAGGAAAAGGAATTCCTTCATAAGAGCTAACCCGGGCTTATACAAGGACTTCGATATCCTCGATGATGGTTCCCTACCAGAACTCGGTAATGTTTTATCAGAAGACTACCATGTGATCATGTTTGTCTGGGACAGCATGTTCACACGTGTGTAGCAGAACCAGCTCATGTTTTGGAGCTTACTATCGTAGTTCATTTCCCGAGAATCTCGCAATGTCATCTCGTCGATTTGTGTTGCAAACTTTCATTTTACTTTCTAGGCTCGATGAGTCTAGAATATCCTGACACCAGCCAGATCTGAATCTCAGGCAGATATGATGGTTGGAATGTTTTCCAAAGTACTATAATATTGGTCTCTTTGTAACCCGGTAAAGTGGTTGTCGTGGCCAACACCACCCACCCAAAAGACCTAATATTGTAGTATGTTGATTGAGGATGTTGGCCACCTCCCCATAAGGATTTCGTAGGATCTACTCCCTAGTTGTTACTTATGTATTTTTGTGTTCCCGAAGTCCGACCTTTTACTTGATGTTCTAGATATCAAACCATAATTATTTATGGATTATGATAGCACATCAAGGAGAACATCAGAAGCGGAGTGCTAAATGTCTCTCGGTCGATTATCCAGATTTTGTGACCTTGGCATTGCTAAGGTGAAATCTGAGAAGGTGTTATCTTCCTTTGCATCTGCATCATCCATCATTATTCATCATCGTAGTGTGTTGTGTTGCCAGGACCCTTGACATGGAAATTGGTAAAACCTTGATGAATGTGGGAATGCTCAAGTTCTTGAGAGCACGCACGAGCACTAGGTGTTATCATCGACACTAACTGGGATTGCTCTCAGTTTCCTCGATTATGCTATAACTTTTCAAACAATGGACTCACTCTCTACTGTTGAGCTTCTCCCCAGTTACTAAAATCATCCCTTGTGTTGTTTTCAACAAGGTAATCCACATCATCCATTCCAATCCGGGTATGCCATTCTACCGAACCTCTCTAAACGATCGCTCGGGAATTGCCTTAGGCTGGTATAAAGAGTTTCAATGATATCTGAATCAAAGGTAATTCTTTTTGCCACTTAAGGGGATATTTCTATGAGTCACCTTCCCTAAGGTGCATCGTTATGGTATCATGGCAACTCAACTCCTCGCTACGATGACAACCATTCACCACCCTCTTAAGGGTAGAATTGTTGTCTACCGAGTGAACCCTCGTCATCTATCTCACTCCATTCCTTCAGATGTATGCATCATGTCTCAGCTCGAGAGATGTTTGAATGTCTCATTCCATGAGTTGATCTTGAGTTGTTCGACCTTCGAGAAGATCGATCCTTCCAGAATCTTTCTTTCCCTCTCGTTGTCATGTTAGTTGGAGTTCTCAGAGCAAGACGTCGAGACAAGAAGGTGATTGAATCAACGTTCATTTGAAGTGCACCCTGGATCATGAAGATTATGTTAGTTTGCATCCCCCTTCATCTTACCTTACGCTTGAATCTCGGGACAAGATTCTTGTTTAGTGGGGGCGAGTTGTCACATCCCTAGCTTCTGGTGCTGCCTAGTGTTTGCATAATTAGAATATACCTTCAAATACCCCTGAAATATTTTATGAGCTTTTGGAAAAGTCCATCTAGAAAAATAAAAATATTCAGAGGAGTTTTTGGCATTGTTTGAATTGTTTTAAATTCAAAACAGTGGCAAAAGATTTAAAAAAACAGAAACAGAAAAACAATAAAAGAACAGAAACTCACCTGTAACTTACCTGGCGTTCTAGCCCACCTGGCGGCCCATCTGAGCTGGCCGGCCCAGCCCACCTCCTCCTCTCTCTCGTCTTCCTCCCCCTCGCCCCAAAGCAGCTCGGTGGCGAGCGCAGACGCCGTGCGGCCACCTCCACCCTGCCTGCCTGCGTCCCCGTCGCCTGGATCTCTCCTACGTTGTCACGCACCCCCTAAGCCTCCCACTCTCTCCCCGTACCCCTCTCCCTCCTCTGTCTCTCTCCCTCGCTCATCCCCGGACGCACCCGAGACCGCTGATGAGCACCACCGGAGCCACCAGCATCCCCACGCCCAGCCAGTTAGGCCACGAGCTCCGCCTTGGATCCGGGAAGCTCTACCACGACGCACGCGACGCCGGGTGCCCTGAAGCCACGCCATCACCGCCATCTTCATCGCCACGGCCGGCGATCGCCGCCGCTCGATTCGTAGCACCGAAGACGCCCCCGAGCTCGCTGACCACCTCATCGTTCTCCCTGTGAGCTCCTGCTGCCTCCTCTTTGCTCGCTCCCTCCGTTCCCGTCCCCTAGCTCCATCTTCCACCACGGCCGAAGCTCGTCGCCGCCGTGCCTCATCGCCGTCATGGCCAGAGCCACAGTGGATCGAAGCCGGGCACACCACCGTGCTCCACACCTCACCAGGAGCACGTAGCATGCACCAACGCCTCCCCTAGCGCGCTGCATCGCCTAACCCATCGTTGGCCAAACTCCGGCCGCCGCCTCCCTCGCCGCTGCCGACGCCACAGCTAACCCCAGCTCCTCTGGCTTGCTCCATTGGATGCGCACGAGCTCGAGCTCCCTGTAGAACCCCTCCACGCGTCGAATGGGCGCCGGAGCAGCCGTTCCGGCGTGCCTCCGTCGTCGGTTGACGTCACCGGCGGTTACACTCCGGCGGGCTGACGTGGCAACGTCTTTAGCAGCTAAACACGCTAACTAACCCCACTCCCTGGACACTGACAGTGGGCCCTGCTGCCTAATTAAACCGCTATTAGTTTTAAGTTAGTTTAGTTAACAAAACCAGCGGACCCACGCGTCAAGGTTAACTGGCTGACGTGGAAGTTGACCGGACCCACCTGTCTGGGGGACTAACTAGCCTGAGCCATTGACACACGGGCCCCACAGGTCAGATTTGACCTGGACTGGCTCCGTTGACCTGCTGACGTCACACTGATGTCAGGCTGACACAGTAAATCATTTTCTGGATTGAAAAACAATTCAGAAAATCCAGAAATTTGTATAAACTTCAAAAATTCATAGTAATTCAACCGTAACTCCAAATGAAATAATTTATATATGAAAAAGGATCAGAAAAAAATCCAATCTATCCATCTGTACCTTTTTCATGCATGTTAGAACAACTTATGACTACTGTTTAGGACAATTCAATTAAATGGCATATAAGAAATCACATATGGAGTTTGAATTTGAATATTTGATTCAAACCAACTTCATTTAATCTGGTTTTAGTTGCATTAGCTCAAACCACAGCATATTGCCATGTCATGATCATGCCTCATACCGTCCATTGCATTGATTGTGTATTTTCCTGATTGCCGGTATTTGTCCCCTCTCAGTAGACGACATACCAACAATGAGTTCGATGACATCGATGAAGAGCTATACTATCTTCAGAAGTGCCAGGCAAGCAAAACCCCCTTGTTCATTCCGATAAAATCCCACTCTCTCGCTCCTGCTCTCTTTTACTGCATTAGGACAACAACGAGATATTTGTTATTTGCTGCGGTAGCTGAACCCCTTTCCGCTGCATGACCTGTCATTGCCACAGTAAATAGATGAAACCCACTAGCATGAGTAGGAGTTGTTTGAGCCCTGATGTGCCTACTCATACATGCTTGTTTGTCATGCCTGCTACTGCTTAGAGTTGAGTCAGGTCTGATTCATCGGAGATGAATCGGAGGTGTGTGAACATGTCCTACTGTTGAGAGCTAAGTGTGTGAACACGATTTGGTAAAGGTAGCGGTGAGAGGCCATGTAGGAGTACATGGTGGGTTGTCTCATTGCAGCCATCCTCAGGAACTGAGTTCTGTGTTTGTGATCCATGAACAGTTACTACCACGCATTGGAATGCTGAAGTGCCTCTCTCGACTTATTAATCAACCTGATCTCTGTCCAGGAGTTGCAACTAGTTTCTGGTGTTTGTAGGTAGTGTTAGTAGTCTACCAAGTGGCACCCGGTACAGGTGGGCTTGGGACAGACTAGGCACAGTGGCACGGTGTACCATGTGGTACCCGGATGGTGGGCTTGGGAACCCTGCTCACATCGTTTGGGGCCGTGAGCGACACCCCGGCCGGATCTCCTTGCGGATGGAACCCAAATAGGCGATAAACCTGGACGAGAGACTTGTGTGGTTACTCAGGTCGTGGCCGACACCCTCGCTGGGCTTCCGCTTGAAGGTTGCCGAGTACATGTCGTGTAAACGGCGGTAAGTGGTGAGAGCGTGTGTGAAGAAGTACACCCCTGCAGGGTTAATATGATCTATTCGAATAGCCGTGTCCGCGGAAAAGGACTTCTGGGTTGCCTGTATAGTTCATAGATAACTTGAAGTGGATACTCTAAAATACGCAAGATAAGTGTGAGTGCTATGGATGGCATTCTCGTAGGGAGACGGGAGCTGATCCATAGTGGTGTATTGATATGGTGAATATGTGGACTCGTGTGCGCCACCTCAAAAGAGTTACTTGCAATCGTAGTTCAGGATAGCCACCGAGTCAAAGCTGGCTTGCTGCAGTTAAACCCCACCATCCCCTTGTTGATAATGATGCATATGTAGTTAGATCTGATGTAAGTCTTGCTGGGTACATTTTACTCACATTGCTTAATTTATGTTTTTGCAGAGAGACTTCAGTCTTGCTAGTAGTACCGCGTGGACTTCGACGTTTAGCTTGTTACCTCAGCTACGATCTTGTGCCCTCGGCAGGATCTGGTAGATAGTCAGGCTTCTCAGCCTTTTTCTTTTGTAGATGTCGGTACTCAGACATGTTAAGCTTCCGCTTGTGCTTTACTTTTTTGCTCTGAATGTTGGGTCATGAGACCCATGATTGTAATATCTCGCTCCTCGGAGCCTATTGAATAAAATACTTGAGTTGTAGAGTCACGTTTTGATGCCATGTTGTATTTGCACATATCGAGCATATTGTGTGTATGTTATTGAAATGCTTGGTATGTGTGGGATCTGACTATCTAGTTGTTTATCCTTATTAGCCTTTCTTACCGGGAAATGTCTCCTAGTGTTTCCACTGAGCCATGGTAGCTTGCTACTACTCCGGAACACTTAGGCTGGCCGGCATGTGTCCTTCTCCGTTCCTGTGTCTGTCCCCTCGGGGAAATGT
This sequence comes from Triticum dicoccoides, assembly GCF_002162155.2. Lineage (NCBI taxonomy): Eukaryota > Viridiplantae > Streptophyta > Magnoliopsida > Poales > Poaceae > Triticum > Triticum dicoccoides. Next base: position 394,084,118 of record NC_041391.1, on the reverse strand, counting down.
CACGTGATGAATTCCGGAGTCCTGTTAGCCCGCTACAGCCCGGATTCTCCGGAGTCCTGCTAGCCCAGTTGCTACAGCCCGGATTCACTCGCTGATGACCGACACGTTCGTTGCTGGGTCATGTATGCCTGTCCCTGTAAGTTAGTGCCACTTTGGGTTCATGACTAGCCATGTCAGCCCGGGTTCTTTGTCATATGGATGCTAGCGGCACTATCATATACATGAGCCAAAAGGCGCAAACGGTCCCGGGCCAGGTAAGGTGGCACCCGTGGGAATACCGTGCGTGAGGCCACAAAGTGATATGATGTGTTACATGCTAGATCGGTGTGACTTAGGATCGGGGTCCTGACAATGGCACCCCCAAAAAGCTAGCTAACCACACCAATAGGGACTGTTGGGTATTCAAGCAGGTAGGCAAGTTAATTGCCGAAAACAATGACAAGGGGCTGCATAGCGATGACGAGGAAGAGACCCGACCGCCGAACAATAGAGGGTAGAAGGGTTTCCCCCCACAGGTGCGGACGGTCAACATGATATACGCAAAGCACATACCCAAAAGGGAGCGGAAGCATGCACTCAGGGATGTATACGCGATGGAGCCAGTCGCCCCGAAGTTCAATCCATGGTCCTCCTGCCCGATCACTTTTGACCGAAGGGACCACCCCACCAGCATCCGCCACGGTGGATTCGCCGCATTGGTCATAGACCCAATCGTCGATGGATTTCACCTCACCAGAGTCCTGATGGACGACGGCAGCAGCCTGAACCTGCTCTATCAGGATACAGTGCGCAAAATGGGCATAGACCCCTCAAGGATTAAACCTACCAAGACGACCTTTAAAGGCGTCATACCAGGTATAGAAGCCAATTGTACATGCTCACTTACACTGGAAGTGGTCTTCGGATCCCCGGATAACTTCCGAAGTGAGGAGTTAATCTTCGACATAGTCCCGTTCCGCAGTGGCTATCATGCCTTGCTCGGACGTACCGCGTTTGCAAAGTTCAACGCGGTGCCGCACTATGCATACCTCAAGCGAGGAGTCATCACGGTCAACGGAAACACTAAACATTCTCTCCGAACAGAGGAACATACAGCGGCTCTCGCAGCAGAAGTACAATGCAGCCTCTTAAGGCAATTCTCGAGTCCGGCCGTTAAGCGGCCGGACATAGCTAAGCGCGCCTGGAGTAACCTACAACAAGACCACCTGGCACGTTCCGAGCACGCGTAGCAGTGCGGCCCCAACCCCAACCCCTACAAAGCGTCCAAACAGGTCCTTCGCGTACACCATTATGCTCTGAAGATACCATGGGCATGGGGAGAGGGGCACGACCACAACAAGCGCAGACTGCGGCTCAACCACACCAGGGGCTCTCAAGTGTGTCGTTCTTTTTTTCTTTTCACCTTTTATTTTTTACCTACAGGACTCCGTTCGTCAGAGGCCCTGTCCGGCAGCAGACCTGCCGAACTTACAATGCAACAGCCAGGGAAGGATCAAAGGCTACAACGAATATACAGGTGGTCTCCATTCCGAGCATTTTTATACACCAGTTCGCAGCCTACCCCTGGAGGGGGACATGTTTAACAGTCCCATCCCTTGCTTATCGCACTATTTGTATCGTTCTGCATTCATAGAAGCACTTATTGAATAAAACAATGCAACACCTTTTTGCTTATAATTGCATTTCTTTTTCATGCATATGTTCATTTACGACATGTCGCATCCGTACACTTTGGTACGGTTAAAACACACCAGGGGCTTATGGTTCCCGCATCATGGTGTGACAAGTCCGAAAACTTTCACAAGTGCGGCACCCCGAACTTATAGCATTATATGCATCGGCTCCGAATCATGTCTTGGGTCAATAGTTGGGTTTGCCCGGCTCCCATGTTTTGGTACCTTACGTTCTGTTGTATTGGCTAAGGTAGCACTGGGAGAACCACTGCGATTGCGCCCCAGTTGAGCTGGGTTAATGCCTCAGTGGAGAAAGCTAAAACTGACCGTCATGATGAGGCGAGAGTCGGCCGCTGTTCGAGAGGTTTTTGTGAGTCCTTAAATACTTATGCCGCTTAGAGCGAGGAGCCGAATCTTGTCCGGCCCAGGCGTGGATAGCGCCCCAAATTCGGCCTTCCAAAGACTAGGGGCTTCGCCGAAATTTAATATTATAGAATTCTATGGCTAAGTGAGAGTGTTCAAGCATTATAAGTCCGGTTGCCTTGTTCGCTGTGTTGAGCGCCTCCCTAGATGGACCCAAAAATGGGAACAAGAGTGCTCAAGTTTATCCCAAACACCCCAGCACTTGTGGCATGGGGGCTGAAGCTGACGACTTGCCATCTCTCAGATTTGATAAACGGCCGCACCTGAAGGTAATATTTTAAATTAACAAGCGTTGCTTAGCGCATATGAACTAAGTTTTCAGCGCACAGGATAACAAAATGCGATTCTACTCAAAAGTTACATCTTTGGAGCACTCCCCCGCAATAGTGCGGGCACCCTTCAGCACACTCTTATAATACATCTCGGGCGTGCGATGCTCCTTGCCCTCTGGTGGTGGGTCGGTCACAAGCTTCTCGGCATCCATCTTGCCCCAATGCACCTTCGCGTGGGCAAGGGCCCGACGGGCACCCTCAATACAGGCGGAGTGCTTGATGACTTCAACCCACGGGCACGCATCCACCAGCCGCCGCACCAAGCCGAAGTAGCTCCCAGGCATGGCCTCCTTAGGCCACAGCCGAACTATGAGGCCCTTCATGGCCTGTTCGGCCGCTTGTGGAGCTCGACCAGCTGCTTCAGCTGGTCGCTAAGGGGCACCGGATGTCCGGCCTCAGCATACTGAGACCAGAAGACCTTCTCCGTCGAGCTCCCCTCCTCGGCCCGGTAGAATGCGGCAGCATCGGACACGCTACGAGGAAGATATGCGAACGCTCCTGGAGAGCTCCGAATTCGGGTAAGCAACAGGTAATTAACACTCACATGCTTACTTTGCATGAAAAATGCCTTACCCACTGCTATTTTCTTCACCGCCTCAATCTCCTGGAGGGCCTTGTAGGCTTCGGCCTTAGCGTCTTTGTCACTCTCAAGAGCCGTTGCAAGCTCGGACTCTCGAGTCTTCGAGTCACGCTCCAGGCTCTCATGTTTTCTCACGAGATCCTGGAGCTCTTGTTGTACCTCCGCCACCCGCGCCTCCTGTTTCTCTCGCTCGGTGTGCTCTGCGGCCGCATTTCGTTCGGCCGCGGCCACCGCCTCTTTCAGGGTCACCACCTCGTTAGTGGCCCCTGCAATACCCGCGTTATCCTTGTCATTCTTTTTGCAACCAAAATCCTTTTCTGTAAGGTACAATTTTCATAAGGAGTTACTCACCTTCCTTGTCCTCGAGCTGCCTCTTGGCACGGCCGAGCTCATTCTTGGACCATTCGAGGCTTTCCTTCAAAGTATTGACCTCCGCAGTCAGTGCGGCAGAGGTTAGCAGTGCAGCCTGCAATCCCATATTGACATATTTTTTATAACTCCTGCGTATATCTTTTTAGATCCTCAGTCTGGCTTTTCTTTCCGAACACCGAACTGATCATCAGGGGCTACTGTCTATGCGGTACCATTTTATACATATTGAAATTCTTACCTCAAAGCCTGTTAGAAGGCTACTGCAGGCTTCGGTCAGCCCGCTCTTGGCGAGCTGCACCTTCTGAATCACCGCACTCGTAACAGTGCGGTGTTCCTCTTTGATGGAGGCGCCGTTGAGCGCCTCCAGCAAGTTATCCGGCACCTCCGGTTGGATGGAGGCAGCCGGCGTCACGTTCTTGCCCTTCTTGCGAAGGGATCGCCCGCCGGACTCCGGAGCCACTGTGGGTTCCGGGGCCGAGTCCGGTGCAAAGTCCGGGAGGTTGTCCTGCGACACCTCTGGGGCCCTCTCCTCCTGGTGGGTCCCTTCTTGGGATCCCACCTCGGCATTCACCGCATCACGGGGGGTGGAGGCCGACGGAAGGGAATCCATATCCGACGCACCTAAGGAACCGCTTGACGAGGCGGGAAGATCATCCTTAGGCGGACTGCAGGGTTGTATGCGGCATTAGAAAGACATTATGTGGCGAAAAATAAAAACCTTGAAGTTATTCGGGAGTCCGGATACTTACGATCTCGCCAGGGGCTTGGCCCTTGGAGGCCAGTCCTCGTCGTCGTCACTGTCATTGGCGGAGTAGTCCGGGGGAAGAGTTGTTCCCTTCTTGGACCCTTCGGCCTCCCTTGTTGGGGAGGCCTTCCTTTTCTTCCCTCCCCCCGCTGGGGGAGAGGATTTCTTCTTCTCCTCCTCACCTTGGTGGGAGGAGTCGGCCTCGGATTCATCATCTAATAGCACCTGAAAACGGGAACTCTTCCGAGTCCCCGTGGCCTTCTTATTGGCCTTCTTCTCCGGCACCACGTGGGGTGCCGGAGCCAGCAGCCCCGTTAGGCGGGCGTCGGCTGGGTCCTCTAGCAATGGGGTCGGACAGATACTCCGTTCGGCCTTCGCCAGCCATTCCTGTCAAAGGTAAAGGGAGTTTAGATCCCGCGTAGAGTCAAACTATGGAAAACAAGTGGTGAAATCACTTACCTCGTCAGCTGGACGCTGCGAGCGGAATCCGCGATCTTCGGTAGCGGATGCGGGCGCTTCGGTGCCCTTGAACAGCACCTTCCAAACATCTTCGTACATAGTGTCGAAGAGCCCGCTCAGGGTCTGGTGCTGCGCCGGATCAAACTCCCACATGTTGAAGCCCCGTCGTTGGCACGGGAGAATTCGGCGGATGAGCATGACCTGGACTACGTTGACAAGCTTGAGCTTCTTGTCCACCAGCTTTTGGATACAGGCTTGGAGTCCGGTCAACTCCTCCGAATCCCCCCAGATCCGACCACTCTCTTTCGAGGAGGTGAGCCGTGTAGGGATGCCGGATCTGAATTCGGGGGCCGCTGCCCAATCAGGGTCACGCGGCTCGGTGATATAGAACCACCCCGATTGCCACCCCTTGATGGTTTCCACGAAAGTGCCCTCCAGCCACGTAACGTGGGACATCCTACCCACCATGGCGCCTCCGCACTCCGCTTGGCTGCCCTTCACAACCTTCAGCTTGACACTGAAGGTCTTGAGCCATAAGCTGAAGTGGGGCTGGATGCAGAGGAAGGCCTCACACACGACGATAAACGCCGAGATGTTGAGGATTAAATTCGGGGCCAGATCATGGAAATCTAGGCCATAGTAGAACATGAGCCCCCGGACAAAGGGATGAAGTGGGAAGCCCAGTCCGCGGAGGAAATGGAGAAGAAATACTACCCTCTCATGGGGCCTGGGCGTGGGGATGAGCTCTACCTCGTCGGGAAGCCGATGCGCGATGTCGCTGGAAAAATGTCCGGCGTCGCGCAGCTTCTGGATCTGCCCCTCCGTGACGGAGGAGGCCATCCACTTGCCTCCCGCTCCGGACATAGTTGGAGAAGGTTGAGGTGAGAAGTACGGACTTGGGTGCTGGAGCTCGAGTTCGCAGAGATGGATAAGCCAAGGAGGAAGAAGGCACAGGTAAAGGGGTTGGATCTTTATCCCCTTATATGGGCAGATAAAAACACGTGTCCCCACCGGCCTGGTAAAACTCGCTTATCTCCCAAGTGTCACAATCAATGGCGCGGTTGGGTTGCCCATGTCCGTATTGATGGGAACCCCGGAATAAGGGGAAGAACACGATCTCTGCTTCGGCAAGACATGCCAAGGAAACTGCCTCGCTAAATGCATGGAAGTGGAACAATAAAAACAATTCGAGTAAAGGCTTGGTAATGGTGTGACGTCACGCCACAAAATACGTCAGCGGATTGAACTTGTGTAATATTATTCTCTCTACGGTGGTATGTGGAATTTACTTTGCAGAGCCGGACACTATCCTGGTGTTCACAATCTTCTACAAATTATTCGGAGGAAGAACCCGCCTTGCAATGCCGAAGACAACATGCGCGCCGAACTCGTCATCATTGAAGCCTGGTTCAGGGGCTACTGAGGGAGTTCCGGACTAGGGGGTGTCCGGATAGCCGAACTATCATCATCGGCCGGACTCCAAGACTATGAAGATACAAGATTGAAGACTTCGTCCCGTGTCCGGATGGGACTTTCCTTTGTGTGGAAGGCAAGCTTGGCGATACGGATATGTAGATTTCCTACCATTGTAACCGACTCTGTGTAACCCTAGCCCTCTCCGGTGTCTATATAATCCGAATGGCTTTAGTCCTTAGGACGAACAACAATCATACCATAGGCTAGCTTCTAGGGTTTAGCCTCCTTGATCTCGTGGTAGATCCACTCTTGTAACACACATCATCAATATTAATCAAGCAGGACATAGGGTTTTACCTCCATCAAGAGGGCCCGAACCTGGGTAAAACATCGTGTCCCTTGTCTCCTGTTACCATCCGCCTAGATGCACAGTTCGGGACCCCCTACCCAAGATCCGCCGGTTTTGACACCGACAACGCCCGATGAAGAGGTACAGGAAACCACTCTCCCCGGCCAGGAAACAAGCTGCAACTGGGTCATGTACTTCACTGGTCCCTTCTCGCTGCAAGGCGCCGGTGCTGGTGTGTTGCTTGTCGCACCCACCAGAGAGCACCTCAAGTATGTCGTCAAGATGCATTTTCCCTAGGAGATGTCGACCAACAACACCGCCGAGTACGAGGGTTTGCTTGCTGGTCTTAGGATCGCGGCAGACCTTAGAGTTAAGAAGCTCGTCGTCAGCGGTGACTCACAGCTCGTCGTCAGGTAGGTCAACAAAGATTATCAAAGCACGTTGATGGAAGCTTATGTAGATGAGGTGAGGAAACTGGAGGAGCTCTTTGACGGTATACAAGCAGAACATGTCCCTCGGGCGGAGAACGACATCGCCGACTACCTGTCAAAGCGCGCTGCCCTCAAGCTACCTATGGAACCAGGTACCTTCATGCTTCAGTTAACCCAACCATCCGTTGACCCGTCAACTGGGCAGAGCAAGCGGAGGAAGCTAGGCCCTAGCAAGTACTTTCCGACCGAGCTCCCCGGAGCCGCCGGCGAAGATATTGCCGTGGATGCCAATCCTGCCGCGGGACAACCAACTCTGGCAGGACCTCAGGTCATGGCTGTGGAGGTGACCACTCCCGCGGCAGAAGAGATGCCTTTGGTCCTTGCCGTCGAGCCTCAGGCTCCGGCATGGGCGTAGCACACCGTTCGTTTCCTTCAAAAAGGAGAGCTTCCTGAGGAGCAGGAAGAGGCAGAAAGAGTAGCCCGCCAGTCTGCTCTGAACCAATTACTTGATAACATGTTGTACAGAAGAAGACCGAATGGGGTGAAATTTATGTGCATCTCCCGGGAGGAAGGGCAGAGATACATGGAGGCATATCTGGCTCCCACATAGGGTCGAGGGCCCTTGCCGGCAAGGCCTTCCGGCAAGGTTTCTTCTGGCCCACCGCCCTCCAGGATGTAACAACACTAGTGACCAAGTGTGAATCGTGCCAGTTCCATTCAAAGAAGCTTCATCAACCAGCTCAAGCCCTTCAAACTATCCCTCTCTCCTGGCCCTTCTCGATCTGGGGGCTCGACATACTGGGCCCTTTCCCCCATGCAGTCGGAGGCTTTGAGTACTTGTATGTCGCAATCAACAAGTTCACAAAGTGGCCAGAGGTGGAAGAAGTGAGGAAGGTGACGGCGCAGTCAGCCATCAAGTTCTTCAAGGGGCTAGTGTGCCGCTTCGGTGTGCCCAACAGGATCATCACCGACAACAGCACACAGTTCACAAGCCATGCCCTCATGCAATACATTGAAGACTTCGGCGGTAGGGTCTGTTTTGCTTCCGTGGCACACCCACAGAGCAATGGCCAAGCGAAGAGGGCAAATGCTAAAGTCTTGCAAGGCTTAAGGACGAAAACTTTTGAAAGACTTCGCCAGAGTGGAAGGCGCTGGATTGTTGAGTTGCCGACGGTTCTTTGGTCGATCAGAACAACACCAAATCGAGCCACCGGCCAGACACCCTGCGCCCTGGTTTACGGGGCAGAAGCATTTCTCCCCACAGAACTCATATACAGGTCACCTCGAGTGCTTACTTACGATGAGCTTGAGCAAGAGAGATTGCGGCAAGATGACGCGACGCTCCTCGAGAAAGATCGTCTCCAGGCCGTTGTGAGAGCAGCACGCTACCAGCAAGCCTTGCGCCGCTACCATAGACGAAAGGTTCATGCCCGGAGCTTTGAGGAAGGCGACCTTGTTCTTTGGCATGTTCAGTCGGCCAAGAATTCCAACAAGTTGACGCCGAAGTGGGAAGGCCCTTATCGGGTAACACGAGTCACCAAGGCCCGGCGCAGTCCGGCTGGAGATCGAAGACGCCGTTCCAGTAAGCAACTCCTGGAACGTCAAGCACCTTCGCAAGTTTTAACCATAAGGCGCGGCTGCCGGGCCTCCAGGCAAGCCGCCCTTTTGTACAAGCCTTGCCAGCAAGGCATGTAACCCTTTGTACAAAGCCAGGCGCAGACCCTGGGCATAAATAAACGAAGCGCTGGAGTCGAGCACGCGTCTCTCTGTTCCTTTCTGTCTTTCTTTGGTCCGCAGGGCACGTAAGTATTCTTGCTGAGCTGTTTGGAAAGAAAAGGAACGGACTGGCGCCCGGGCCCCGGCTAGCCAGAGTTGCCGGGGGCTGCAAGAACAAGGTTCCTTTCGCGGCAAGCCAGAATCGCCGGGGGCTGCAAATCCAGATAAGCCCTTTATCCTCTGTCATGCATTTCGTTATGAACTAGGATGCGTGAAACCCCGTTCTATCCCTAAGCAACCGTGCTCCCTCTCTTCAGCACCCAAGGATTATCTCCTGGGTCTGGACCTGGTCGTAGCCGCGGCAGCAAAGAAGGGGAACGAGGGGCCTAAACCCACCTCATCCCTGCCTGCGCCAAGAGCGTGAGAAAGGTCGAGCAAGGTGTGGAGACGGCATTGCCTATTGCCGGGCGAAAAAAAATGTTTGTCTTAAAGATGACAAGGGTTCACCCCTTGCCGTGGGTTCCTCCCGCGAACGAAAATCCCGGCAAACATCCTTTTTTAATTAAAAAAACATCTCGTACAGGTACCGTTTATACGAAATGAAAAACATGAATAAGGGGATTACAAGTTCTAAAGATAACAAAGGCCTGAAGGCTTACAAGACTAAAAAAATATAAGGTGCCCGTAATCCCTTTCTTGTCCCTCTCCTCAGGAAATGGAACAAGAAAGCAGAAGGGCAAAAGGGGCGCCTAGGCGAGATACGAGTGGCAGAAGACACCAAGAGAACATCTCGGTGGCCGTCCAAGGGCTGGATGGTGATGGCGACGCCGGAGGCAGAGCTCGAAGATGAGGCGGCAGGACGCCAACGCGTGCCGAAGGCATCGATGCCAGCGTACTCCGACTTGACGGCCTTGCCGCTCGTCCTCTTCCTCTTCTGCAGCCTCCCTACGCCAGCTGCCCAAGGAGACGACCTCGAGAAGTTCAAGGAGCCGGCGACGCGGATGATGGGGTCGCCGGCGCCGCTCAGAGCGGCGCCCAACACCTAGTCTGACGCATCCTCCTGCCGCCCGCTGCCCTCGTCGTCGCTGTCGTTGTCTTCCTCGCAACTTTTGCTTGAGGAGGAGTCTTCATCATCGGAGGAGCTCTCTACGCAGCACCTCGCGCGGGTCCCGAAGTGCCCGAAGATCTTCATGGAGAGGAGGCCGCCCTCCATTAGTTTGAAATGGAGAGCGAGCCCATCCATCAAGCTGTGGAGGCGAGCGAAGGTCTTCCACCCTCAGTGAAGATACATGACGTGAGGGGCGGGGAACTCGACGTTGACCCACGTGCCACTGTTCCCACAACCCCTCATGTGCAGTCGCAACACCCGCGGCGGATCCAGCTCCATCTCCCGTGCAAACGGGGTCGGGAGGCGAAGGCGACGACGCGGCGGATGGCGCAGCCTGACAAAGAATTCGCAGGGGTTGTCCCCGGCGTGGCCCTCCATCAGAGGGAGGGCTGCTGGAGGGGGCGAGGCAGATCTGTCGCCCCGTCCTCCTCTCCCTCGAGCACCACAGCGACCTCGACCTTGCCCCTACCCCTTCCTCTAGCAGCTAGCTCCACGGCGACCTCGACCTTGCACCACGGCGAGCTCTTGGGGAGGAGTGATGCGCGGTCTGGCCGAGACCCTCGCTGCCACTGATGAAGCGTCACTGCGCCCCCACGCCATGGTGGAAGAAGAACGGAAACAAGGATGGGAAGAGGAGATGGCGAAAGGTTGAGAGGCACCGTCCCTCCCGCGCCCCTCTTTATAAAGGGGCGGGGCCGAGGCTTGGCCGCCCCCTCTCGGCCAATCTGGCCTCTTGAAATGACAGCCAGCGGGGCCGCCGACCGCCCTCCCCACTCCATTGAAGGCGCGTGGGAATCGACCCACACGGGCGCGACTACCCACGACCCCTGCGTAAGTCATTCGCTCTGCATGCAGCAAACGTGGTGCAAGGGGCGGGTGCAATGGGGCGCGTGGAACGATGGTTCCCGAGCGATGGCAGTAAATGGGAGGTGGACATGTAGTCTCAAGGAGACACGCAAGCTGCCTCTTTACTGTCCATTACCAGGTGATGCCAGCATACCCACGTCATGCACGTGCACAACCCCCACGTCGCTCGTTCAACGCGGATCGTGGGAAGCGCATCGGACGGAACAGTGGCCGCGGTAAAAATCCGCCCCAACTACCCGCGCACCATTCTGGGCTTGGCCCAACAACGTGATGCGCTTATGTGTGGCCCAGGCCCTGGGGCTCCTATCGGTGTACAAAAGTAGGGGCTCTGCTTTTGATCCCTTTACTTGTGCATGGGCAGTCAGAGCCTCCCGCCATGGCCACGCACATACACGGCAAGAAAGGGAAACCGGAGAGGAGCCAAAGCCACAAAACAAACGAAGCAACAACAAGGACCAAGGCCACGAAGATCAGATGGGCGAAGCAGGTTTTCCCGGCAAGGACCCTTGCTGGGGCAGCCTCAGCGGCCCCGGCAAGACCCTTGCCGGGGCAGCTCGCCCACGACAATCGAGTGAGCCTCCCTTGAGCCCGCCGACACTTGGCAAACGCGTCGGGACAAGGCTCTGGAGGCACCTCTGTGATGGCATGCAGATGTTTGTGAAGACATAGAATGCTCGAGATCAAGTAAGGATAGGAATGCAACCATCCTCACCGAAGGAACCCACAAGACCCCTGGCAAGACCCTTGCTGGGGACGCCAGTGCGCCATGACAAGACCCTTGACGGGCCACCCAGCAATACCCTTCCCAGGCCACCCGACAAGGCTCTCGCCAAGCGCATCGGCAGGGCCGCTGCCAGGCCCACGCCAGCTAAGTCTTCACTACTGTTCGCATACAACTGCCGACCAAACCAGCTGGGCAGGCACCTGCGTGGCAGCATGCGATCCTTCGTGGAGGCTCCACCACCACGCTACCTCAGCTCCCTGCCTACCTATGGCACCGCATGCATCACTGGCCAGGGCGCGTGTCGAAGCGAGGGGCAGCAGCGATGGATGGGACGAGCCCCGCCCCCGTCCCTGATAAAGTGGAGGGACACCTAAGCCTCGCATTTAATGCACCTTGTCCTATAATACGGGGGATAAGCTCATGCTACTGTATCACTTTCCACCTCTTGTGTGCAACCGTGACAGCCCCTTTTGCCTATAAAGGGAGGCCCATGGCACACAGAGAAAGGATTCTTCTCTTTCGAACCCCATAGTACCCAGAGCTAGTTCGAGAGCTCAAGAACACTAATACATCCACCAAAGCAGGATCGTAGGGTTTTACACATCATTGTGGCCCAAACCTGGGTAAATCCCCCTTTGTGTTGTCTGTTAGTCCTGCTCTTCTCACGATCCCCGCGCCCTGCAACCGTAGCAGGGATTCCAGTGATCCCATAGGTGTCATTTCCCACCGACAAGCTGTGACGGCAGTGGCGGCCGACAACAGCTACCGACGGGGACCGGCGGCCAAGCGTGTGGTGGGTATTCCGCGCACACCCAACAGGGACGCCACACACACTACACTACGCCGGGGACTGCACCGCCCACTACAAAAAAAAATACACTTCCGTGATGATACGTGTTTGTCATAGTAGGTCGCGTTTTTTGTCATGCATGTACATCCATGACGGTTTTATGACAAAATCAAGATAGTCATACATGTGTTGTTGTAGAAGTGTTCCATGACATTACCGAAATTATCATCACGGAAGTGTCCACTTCGATGGCGATAAATCGCACGTCACAGAAGTGCTTTCGTCAAGGGTGACCAACACGTGGCATCCACCGTAATGAAACGTCGTTAAGATATCGGGTCGGGTTTTGGATCCGATAACCCGTTAACGGCCCCGACCAATGGGGATTTTCCACATGTAAAATCATCATTGGCCGGAAGAAACACGTGTCGGTTCATCGTTGGGACAGATGTCATCCACTCATCGGACGGAAGGCGCCTATGATACGTCGACACGTGGCACGGCCCAATAGAGGCCCATTCCTGTGAAAAGGCCGGCCCGTTTGACTTGGTTAAAAGTTGGTGGGCCGGCCCATGGAAAGCCGGTTAACGGCCTGTTCGCATATAGCCCATTTACAGCCCGCTAACCTAAGACCCGTTATGCAGTATCCGAATTAGGCCCAGTAGCGTCATCTGGGCCATCCAATATGGTTCCAGCCTGTTTTCACTTCTAGCCCATGTATGGCCCATGACGTCTTTCGGCCCATACGAGGCCCTTTGTAACTCTTGGCCCATTAACGGCCCATGGTGAAACTGGCCCAACAGTGTATCACTTTATACCCATTTACCGCCCGTGGTGAAACTGGCCCGTAATGAACAGTGTATCACTTTATACCCATTAACGGCTCATTATTCCATTGGGCCGTTTCCAGCCCATGTTATCTTTCGGCCTTCTCAGAGCCAATTTACTCTTGGGCTCATTTCTAGCATTCGTTTACTTACGGCCTGTTACTGTCATTTTCTGCTTGTGGGCTAAATTCAGCTCGAGGTTACAGTAGGCCCATTTTGTGGCCCATTAATACATTGGCCGATTAACGATGGTCCATTCTGGTCGGCCCATGAACAGACGATTCCAACTCTAGCCCGTTTACGGCCATAATGCGGTCTGTTATTGGCCCATGTTTGGCCAACTGATCATACGGCCCGTACAAGGCCCATTCATGATACGGCCCGTATAAGGACCATTGTGTCTACGACACATAGAAGGCCCATTGTTTCTACGGCCCGTAGGAGGGAAATGGTAACTACAGTAAACATGTAGCCCATCGTTATTGTGGCCTAGTTTTACAAAATAGGTTATTGCGGCCACTAGCAAGCCACGGAAAAAGAACTGCACTGACTACACGCAAAGAAATAAACAAGACAATAAGGAAATAAACAAGCAAGCAACTTACGCTAGGTTATCACGGCTATTACACATATTACATCCACTGGGCACCAAAGTTCGCCACAACTGCAAATATAGGGATTATAAATGCCGCAGCAAAACAAGTCCAGAACTGAAACCACTTCAGAAGAGCTTTAGGATTATAATAAGCAAGCAACAATATCCTGGGTACCCATAATGCTGGCCAGATGCTTAGCAAGCTTATTAACTTTCTCTTGTTTGGAGCTTAAGTCCTCCAGCACTTGATGTTGCACCAGAAATTATGCATCTGAATTTTGCAGGGACTTCTTCAGTCTTTCGGCTTCCTGTCGCACAACATCTGATCGATGTCTTTCAACTAGAAGTTGAGACTCAAGAAGCCGAACTGATTCAGGCAACGAGTTCGAAGAGCTGGTGCCAGCAGTAGTAGCCAGTAACTCGAACACTACATCAAGACAGGACTTTGGGGTTGTCTCAGTGTCTTCAATATAGTTTTTATCAGCTCTCTTGGAGACCAACAGGATGTCTCACTATGTTGAACCTTATTTTCATTACTTCCTTTACCATTGCATAATGGGGTACTCTTCTCCAATATTTTATCCATGTTCTAAAAGAGAAACAAACAAACACATCACAGGTTTACAATTTAGTATATGAAACTCATTTTCGTAAACCAGTTCAGTAGTAAGGTGGACAGGATAACAACATGAAACAAACATATATCTATGTAGTAAGGTCACTGTATGGTCTATATAATTCTAGTTTATGTTGCGAAATCAAGATAGATATAGTTCGAATCATATCTATTTAAGACAAAGCAACATAGGCAGAATATAAGTGTAGGAAACTACACAGCAATAACAACACTTGTAATGTGCATAGCATGAGAACATAACTGTTTATTCAATTGAAACTGAAATCAACATAGGGGAAGTTACAACAGCAAACAGCCAAACACGTTGAAGAAACAGGTTTAAAACATACCTGTTGCGCCATTGGAGTTTCAATTGCATCCTTCAAATTTGAAATTAATTGGTATGAGTAAATACAATGATGCAAGAGCAAAGTTGTATGAACCATAGCTACAGAACCTGACCTGAGAACAATTCTTCTTCTGCTTTAAGCGTTGACTTGGGGTTCGGAGTGGTTGTCCTCGTGCTTTGGGCACTACACTTGCCTTACTAACTGGTCGTGTTTAGGTGCTCTGTGGTGGAGACTGTGTTGTGTCAACGGGAACTGGGTCTCTATCTGCTGGGGTTGGGGTTAGAAGGGGTGTAGCTGGTTCCCTGTCCAACTGGGTAGGGGTACAATTTGCATGAGTGTGGGTTATTTGTGGTGGGGCTGGTTCTTGGGCAAGTACAACCGTGGTTCTATCTGCATCGACAGGTAGCACGATCTTTTCTGAAGACCATGTTTTTACTCCCACAGATACTGCCATCACTCCCTACAATTGAAATGGCTGATAAACAAGAAAAGTAATTGAATGTACATACATTGTAAGATAGACAGGTGCAATGGATAGTAGGGAAGAAAACAGGGCATGAAATAGTTCACATTTATGTTGTCTAACCAAACAGAATAGTAGGACATAATTTCACATATATGATGGACAATTAAACAGGATAGCATGACACAATTTCACATGTATGATGGCTAACTAAACAAGATAGAATGACATACTTCAAAATATGATGACTATGTAAACAGGATGACATGATATAACTATACGATGTGTCTATTAAAGTGTTTGGCATGCCATAAATCACAAACATGCCGTGGATGGAAACATGATGGCATGATATAATTCACGGATAGACTGACATAATTTAAAATATGATGACTATGTAAACAGGATGAGATGATATAACTATATTATGTCTTTAGAAAATGGGTTGGCATGCCATAACTCAGATACATGCTGTCTATGTGAACATCATGGCATGACATAATTCAAATATATGATTTATATACTAAGGAAGTGACCAAAGGTCAATCGCATATATGATGTGTCAACTAAGGAGATGGCATTCAATATTGTGTATATGATGTAAAAACTAAGCATTGCAATACAACGTATGCATTATATGAGTAATATAACCCTGCCAAGTTTGAGCATACACCTCAGGGGGATAATAGGACTGGTCATTTGCCTCTGAATCCTCCTCTGAAGAGCTATCTGCAACCAGCAAGATGTCTGCTTCAGCCGGTATCATTGTCTGCTCTGAAGACCTTGTTTTCACTCCCGATTTCTCCATCACCAATTTAAATGGCTGATGCACAGGAAGAGCAGTTGAATATACAAACATTGTCGACAAAAGCAATGAGAAATACAAAAAAAGGAGGGCATGATATAATTCACATATATGACGCTTGCCTAAACAGCATGACATTGCATAATTCACATACATAATGCCTTGCGACAAGATAACATTGCATATTTCACATATATAATGTCTTGCAACAAGATGGCATTGCATAATTCAAATATATGGTAATTAGACACTAAACAGGTGGCATTCACACAAGCATGTCTAAACTAAGAAAGTGACATAGCAATGCAAGATACCATACGCACATATGAGCAACATAACCCTGCCAAGTTAGAGCATGCACCTCGGGGGGGGGGGGGATATGACTGGTCATCTGTCTTTGAATCTTCCTCTGAGGAGCTATCAGTAACTAGCAAGACATGCGCTTCGTCAGATAGCATTGTCTGCTCTGAAGACCTTGTTTCCAGTCCAGATTTTTCCATGACCGTGCTGAATGGCTGAGGCACAGGAAGAGTAATTAAATGTACTAAATTTTTTGAAAAATTTAACACGTAATAAAAAATGATGGCATGATATAATTCACATATAAGATGACTGGCTAACCAGGGTGGCATTGCAGAATTCACATATATGATGCCTGGCTAAACAAGATGGTATTGCATGATTCACATATACGATAATGAAAGAAAACAAATGGCATTGACACAAAGCCTGTCTAAACTAAGCAGATGACATCTTTATTGTATACAATAAGCAGTGCAAGGCACCATATGCATGATATTACCAACATCAGCATGCCAAGTTAGAGCGAAGACCTCATGGGGTAAATAGGAGTGGTCTTCACTTTCTGAATCCCCCTCAGAACAGTTATCTTCCTCTTGATTACGATCCAAAATGGCTGGAGGGGGGCTGCCTTTGCACCCACCATGGAACGACGTCTGCATGAAATTTTATTGCCACACAAGGCTCGTCTCTTTTGCTCTACTTGATCAGTTCCATTGTGTACAGTAACTGGAATGCATAGGAATAAAACATAGTGAGATTATGTCAGGAGTGCATGCACAAATCCAGAGTGATGGTAGCAAACTGTGGATAGACCCAAAACCAATGATAGCAGGCAGATAATAGCTTTAGTTAAAAAATACAGATAATGGCTCCTTTAATGTTTGTTTGCACCCAACATGAAACTCATAATAGACACCGGAGATTAACTAGATAGTAGATAGATAGTACTGATTGCTGCCCCAATATTTACCCCACAACCATTTAAAAACTCAAGTTTCAGTATTAGTTTGGACCTGACTCGGAGTCTAATAGGTGAACACGACGATAATGTAGCATGTCATCAAATTAAGCGACGCATAACGTAAGCAGACGCGGAAAAGTGCGACCTCTCTTGCGGACCCGTGTAGTCCTCAAGATCATCTGCTCGGTTGATGATGGTAATGCAGTTGTCGTGGCTGCCGGCGGCGGGGAAGAAGATCTTAGGCGGCGAAAGACAGTCTGGAGAGCGGATCACTGCTGTGGTGAACCCTTCCATCATTGGAGCAGCTGAGCTGGGGTGGAACACAACACCGCAGGAGTAGGAGAAATCACACAAGGTTTTCTTTGACACATATCTGTAACACAAATAATTGAGTAAGGGCTTGTTTGAGTTTGAGGATTCTAATAATGCAGGGATAGGAAATAGACAGGAATAGGATAGGAATGCACGTGCAAAATAGAGAATTTAAAAACACAGGATTTCTGCCAATCTGGGTGTTTGATTCACAACAATTGGAAGAATCACAGGATGCAAAAAAGCATGGCGAGATTAAGTTAAACCACAAGAAAATGTACGGTTATAATGCTATTATGCTACTATCTCTTAGTCTTGTGCTTGATGAATAGGAATATGAAAAGGAGGACAAGTGGAAATTAGAATTTCTACGGTTTTTCTTTGAAGGAGACACTAAAGGAACAAATCCTATAGTTTTTCGTTGCTCCATTCCTTTGCACCAAATTCATGAAAAGTAGTACCATAGGAAACTTTCCAATTCCTATGTTTTTCATTCACTTTTCCTTTCAAGCACAGGCGATTCTAGTAGGCAGGTTTGAGAAAGGAAAATCCTACACTAAAAAAATGTTTTTGTGCTACTTCTATTACTTTGGACCCAGGCCACTGCCATACTAGCTCAACTCCCAGGCCCATCGACAAATGCACTGCTCAAACGCACAGAGATAAATAATGATGGCATTCAAGAGAGGCCATCACGGATAGCTAAGTTGCATGGTACCTCACTGCTTGTCATATAGTAGGATAAAATAATCGTAATTCCCTTACTACGAGTGCTCAGTGGACAATATATATAACATGTAGAGTAAAAAAGAGATGCAACAAGTGCACAACCTCTTTGGCGAAGCCATGTTGATCTCAGCGTGATTGGGTTGGCCGGTGAGGATCCTCCGGCTAACTTGGCTGTCGGAGGAGGCGAAGAAGATCTTAGGCGTCTGGAGATGGAGCCCGAGGTACTGCTCCACTGTGATGGAGGGTTTCGTCGTTGGAGCAGCTCCGGTGAGTTGTACGACGCCGAGGCTGAAGCAGGACAAGAGAGACAAGGTTAACCTAACTGGAATTCTAATAGCATCTCCAATACATGACGTAAAATACATAACCACAAAGTGATAGATGTAAAATACATCAGCGGCTCATCTCTGAACTTAACTATTGAAACTAAATTTATCTGTCAAAACTGAACTTAACTGTCAAAACTAAACTTAACTGTCGAAACTGAAGTTTGCTGTCAAAACTGAACGCACTAGCAAGGTGTGGCTACACGTCGGTCGACTGACTTTTTCATCTCTGGTAAGTCGATTTTGCAGCCGTTGGATATGAAATCAAGGGCCTGCGGTTCATCTTCAACCTCCACCCCCATGAGCCACCAGCCACCACCGGCCAAACAGCAGCCCCCCGCCGCCCGCGGCTGGCAGTGCGCCGCCCTGCCCGTCCCGAAAACACTCCCCACCGCCGGTCCGCCGGCTCCCCGGCCATCCCTC
>NC_041391.1:394016647-394065063 GCF_002162155.2 Triticum dicoccoides | reverse complement strand
TCCCCGCTGCGGCTGGTTCTTCCTTCACCCCGGCAAGCCCCCCACCCCCTGAAAATCGACTGACCCAAAAGTCGATTCAGTCGACTGAAGTGTAGCTAAATCGGAGCAGCATTGCAAGCAAGAGCAAGAGCGAGAGTAGCAGTGCGAGCAAGATCAATAGCAAGAGCGGACCAGGCAGGGGACCGAAAGCAAGAGCAGAGCAGCGCGAGCAAGAGCTAAAGCAGCAGCAGCTCCTACTGATGTGGCCATCACCGCTGAGGGAGCAACACCACGGAGGAAGTGGCCGGCGACACCGCCGTGGATGGAGCTGCGCCGTGTCGGCTCGTGACCGAGCGCCAACAGCACTGTCAGATTGAATCAAGAAGAAAATGCGGCGATTAGTGTACAACCTCTTTAGTGGCGCCGATTAGGCCGCAGCTTCATCCGAGGAAACGGTGATGATGATGCTCTTCTGGTAGTGCAGGTGAAGACGGTGGTGTGGGAATGGAGGTGGCACGAAAGACGAGGGGAATGTCAGGGCAGCTCCTTGGAGGTGGAGGGCAGGGTGGCTGAACCAGCGGGACGACGAGATCGACGACAGATCCTCATCCGGTACGGTGGATGAGGGACGTCGAGCTGTTGCTGTGGACGGCGTCGTCGGGGAAGAGGCTCCGGCTGGGTGGCGGACGGAGCAGGGTGTGGGGCTTCGTCGCGGGTTTTCGCAGCCTCGGTGTACGAATGGGTGGGCGGATGGGATGGCAGTGGGGAACCATGGCTTAGGGACGCGCTTGTCCGAAATTTGGGTAAGTTACGGAAGTACCCCCACCGATTTGAGGCGGTTCTTTTGGTTCAGGGTTACCACGGGCATTTCGCATGTCGGGTTTCACAGGAGGTGGGAGTTTTCGCGCGCGTTGTAATTTTGGAATAGCAAGGCGCGGGTTGAGATGGAGGGAGTTGTCGGAGCACAACGAGACAAAGATATATCTTAAATTTTTCGGGCTAACAAGGCGCGGGTTGAAGAGGCGGGAGTTTCGCAGCATGATAGACAGAGATGCTAGCTTGAATTTTCAGCATAACAAGGCGCGGCTTGAAATTTCAGAAGAACAAGCTTAATTTGTACCCAAAAAAAAGACAAGTTGCACCTCAACAAGCACAACACACACACAAACACCATTTAGAATAGAGTAAGGTACACGTGCATTGCACGCATGAGATTTGGCAACCAAATTATGAATAAATACCACATTATAGCGTGTAACTTTTGAGTCATATATGCATGATGTAGATGTTCATTTAATTCTTATAGTTCATTTCGCCAATCTATTTTAAGATTCATGGAATTGTGCGTTGTAAGACATAAAGTAAAAACAGAAAATGGCAAATCATGTAGAAAAATATTTGGGCAATTCTGATACGGAAGATTCTAGAACAAAGAAGAAGTGATTGTGTTTTGATGTTTGTGCATTATGCTTAAGTTCAACCATGGAGTCATGTAGATTATACATGTGGCGAAATCTGGTGGAATCTAGATGATATCCAATGGCCAGTAGTGCTCAAATTTGCCATCTTTGGATCAGCGAATTTGCCTCATCCAACGACCATCTTTCAAAGTTAAAGTTACCCCACACAATATAAAAAAAAATATAATATAATATATATATAGGGGTATAGATATAGGTATGTGATGCGAAAGCCACCCATCATCTCCAATTAGAATAGTGTGCCCATGCACGGATGCGACGTGGCCAAATGATGTCTGCCATCGGTATCTCAAATTCGAATCAGTCTAACCTTGCTCAATGTGTATACATTACAACATGCTCGTTTCCAAACCACACCGCGCAGATCTCTGTTATATTCATGCATGCATGGGTTTCAAACATCAGGATCTCTTATTCAAATATTTGAATTCAACTTTACATTGATTATGACATCACCTAGTCTTTTACACCCACAGTCGTCTTCTCTTTATAATTGTACTACTAACTTTCTCTCATGCATGCATGCACACACACTACCAGTCGGCATTATCCATCACACACATGCAATCTTTTCCTTCAGGTCGGTCTCCCATGAAGCCACACACCCACACACATCCCCCTCTCCGTCATATCGGGCATTCTTTATCTCTCAAGCATGCATGCGCAACGATCGATGTTCCTCTATGTATGTGTGTATATAGCAAGGTCTTTCATAGTTTTCCACACAAACCAATCAATCGATATATCCAGTGAGGTCTCACCCTCTTTCCGACGTCCACATCGATCAATCTATACCTCTCTATATAGGATTAAGACATATAGCTAATACACCCACATTAATTATATATCCAACGTCCCCCTCTCATGATCCATGCCTTCCGCTTCATCTCTCAGACGCGCGCACAATGGCGAAGACAGGGGGGCAGTAAGGGCCCTGCCCCCCCTAACATCACTATATATCGAGGATAATATGAATGTGATCATTAAACAATTGCTGCTAAAAATGGTTTAACTTCATGAATTCACCCTCCTCAAAAAGGATTAGAAATGCTTGGCCCCCTAGCTCATTTATTTTTCATGGCTCCGCCACTGCGCGCAACAGTGCACATTCTCGCCCCTCTCTCTAAATATCGATCTCACACTTGTGCATTCCTTCATAGTATCCCTCCACTCGGCACCTCCCACCATCTTCTTGCCCCCACTAAATTTTGTTCTAGAATATTCCGTATCATAACTGCCCAAACTTTTTTTCTAGTTGAATTGCCATTATTTATTTTTAGTTTATGCTTTACAATGCACAATTCCATGAATCATAAAATAGATTAAGGGCTTCTTTGATTCAAAGGATTCTCAAAGGAATTTTGGAGGATTGTAATCATTAGGAATTTTTCCTATCTTGGTTGTTTGATTTGTAGGATTGTAAACCATAGGAATTTTTCCATATGATTCATTTGCACTAGATTTCATGGGAAACATCCCATCCACTCAAACCTCTTTGAAAGAATTCTGCATTTTTCTATGCACGATCAAACACTCGTACAATCATGTAGGATTCAAGACGACATTCCACTATAATCCCATGTTTTTCCTATTCCCGCGTTTTGGAAATCCTACGAATCCAAGAGGCCCTAGTTTTTTTATAAGAACTAATTGATTTTCAATGAGATGAACTATAAGAATTAAATGAAGGTCTACATAAGGCATATATGACTCAGAGCTTACAGGCTATAGTGTGGTATTTATTCATAATTTGGTTGCAAAATCCGATGCGTGCAATGCACGTGTACCTTACTAGTACTTCAAGTATGTGCAAAACACGTAAATTAGAATTCCAATGGCACGCTACACAGTGTATCTCTTACAGTTCATGAAGCCAGGTGGCACATGTGGAAGCGTTGTCGTGACCTCCTTGCGTTGATTGATCACAGTGATGTTCTGCTGGTTCCAGAAGAATGTACTCGTCCTCCCTGAGCCATACTGGCGGTACATGCACGAAGCGAAGATGTGCACGCACGCCACACACGCACTCATTCCCTCGCACGCACACGCGGGTACACATGCGGACGCAATTTTGTACCAAGATCCACCCCATATGATAATTTGACGTGTGTAAAGTCATTCACTTCATTGATGGTCAATTAATACAGCGCATGCAGTGGACGTGGGGTCGGAAGAAAGACATTATTACTCCACTGCGCGCATGTGAGTAGTTAAATCATGGGTTGCTAGTAGTACTTCCATTGGTCTCCGTCGTATTTTTTGCCAATTTTTGACAGTAACATAATATTTACGCATTTGAGCAGTGTAGTCTACTTGAAATTTATGTTCCGCTAAACTCATCGGGAGCCGTTTCGGGCCTCGAAACCAAAACCATGAATTAATCTTTACCTTGTTCCCATCACATTCGAAAGCCTGCTCACACCTACTAGTACGTACCAAACCTGAACGTGTTCCCACTATGCAGGTATTAGTACTAGTGCTAGTACAAGTTATAAAAAGGGGAACTACCTAACCAAAAATTACTCTACCTTTCCTCCTCATAAGTGCTTCTTCTTCATCCGTCCTTGCCATGGCCAGTGAGTAGAGCTCTAGGTCAAGAACTACTCATAAGAAGGGAGCGGCAACCAAGGCTGCGGAAAAAAAAGAGGGCTCGCCGCTACGCAGAGACCATGAAAGATCTCTCATGGGCAGGAGAAGGCTCCCAAGAGCACCCTAGCCGCGGAGACGAACATGCCGAGCCGGCGGCGCTAGAGTCGTTATCCCTCGATGGCATGCCCGATCAGCTCAATAAGCACCTACATAAGCAGAAGGATTTCATCCAAGGCTTGGTGGAGCTGCTGGAGGAGAGCCTCAACGACATGCCCGCTGAGCTCAATAAGCAGGGGGATTTGACCGCCCACTTGGTGATGCTGCTGAAGAAGAGCATTTCCTCGGAGAAGAAGGCGGCCGGCGAAATCCTTTGACTTCAACAGGACAAGGCAGAGCTCTGCCATGAGATCGACCTGTTGAAGGAGAAGAACATCGGCTGGAAGAAGCTGCATGAGAATAGTAGTTCCTCGATGAAGATGCTACAGGCCCTCATCATGGAACAGAAGGAGGAGTTGGCGAAGCTCCACATCGAGCACCCGGCTACTGTCAGGGTACGTAATGCGGCCGTGGAACAGATCATGAAGGCTCGCGTCGAGAAATCCCGCGTCATGGACAGAATGAAGAAGATGGCGGAGGAGACGCGCAAGGAGATGGAGTTCGTGGAGGCGATGAAGAAGTAGTTATGACTTCGCGACGAATTAGATCATTTGGGGTGATAATCTTCCTTCTTCTTTTGCTCATGTGTTTCATCTTTTGCTTCGGGTGTTTCACCGCACGTGTGATGTTCTCTGCGAGGCATGAATAGAACAATGCTTTTTTTGAGGGAATGAATAGAAAAATGCTAACAATGAGATGACTAGCAAATTAGATCATTTTTTATCGCCATATGGCACTGGGCTGCCGTGTTTCGTGCTCCTCCGTCATAGTACTCCTCCCGTGGAAAACTTGAGTATATCGCACGGTTCTTTGCTCCTCCTCAGGTCGTCGGCGCATTTATACGAGTAGTCAAATCACAAGGACCTGCCTTCCAACAGTAATGAGCCATCAAATCACAAAGGCCCTTGCCTCTCGTGAAACCGACCAAGATAGACTGCCCCACCCTCTAGCCTTTTAAAAAGTGTATACTTTTGTACAGTAGTAGTATCGATGGATTGCGCCATGGAGCAAAACTTGAAATTAAAAAAAAGGTGGTACATATAGAGAGCACTCGTCACCAAATTATGCATATAGTACCATTAAAAAGGCTAGTCACAATAATGGTGTCCAGCACTACCCACCCCTCAAATAAAACTAAGCATCCTGGAATTCTTTGACAAAACTAAGCACCCTGAAATTCTTTGACAACTAAACTGCTAGCTATATGATGTTGGCCATATATATTATGTGTATATAATGTGAAGAAACGTGTGGTAGTACTATACCAACTAAAAGATGGAATTTAAGAAATACTAGTAGGTACGTACTAAAAAGTTAAAGTAATGAGAAGAAACATAATATAGTTCTGCTGGGGGCTCAGCACAACACACCCCTCAAATTAAATTAAGCACACCTGAAATTAAACTTTGCAACTATTCCGGTAGACACTGCATTAGAACCACCATGAGCAACGACACTGCCACCTTATTCGGAGTCCTCGTCCACGTCCTCGACTTCGTCCATGTCCCTCTTCCTCTTGGCCGATACTTCTTTGCTTGAACCGCACAATTGGCTCTTGCCCTTCATCCAACCCTTGTAGATATTGAAACAAAGGTAGCCATCCATTGCAGCGTAGTGGATGTGTTTTATATCTAGTACATTCCGCTGCCATGCATAACGATGAAATGTGTATGGAGGTTTATCCAGTTTACCGTACCAAGGATGAATAATGGCTCCTGCGAGGGTCAGCATTAAGGGCTGACGAGAGGACACCAGCTGATTCTTCTGGAGGTCGAAGGGGTTGCCTACAATGAGGCCTATCCGACCCAGGACCACTTTGTCGTTCCAAAGTCTACAGTAACGAATATGACTAGGTTGCTCTCGAGGAAGTCCTTAAAATCCAGGCATTCAACATCGGCATGGCATATGTGGTAGAACAAGCATAAGTCATGCACACAAACCTGGATCACGGCGGGCTTCTTCCTCTCTTCGTCCTTTAGATCATTCTCTCGTCCCAGGACTGTGGTGTACTCAACATCTAGCCCAGCGACCCACTCATTATCTGAGTTTTCGAACATGCGTCTGAAGCGAGAAAGGCATCCTTTCACCGTCACGGAAGAACGGGTGTAGATGACGTCGAACTCATTGCCGGTGATGGTTCTAACCTTGTACTCATCGCCGATTGTGGAGATTTGGGACGCCATGGATTTGGGAGGAGGGTTAGGATTAGTGGAACTGCCGTAATGTGAAAGGAAGGGACGACTAGGAGCGAACCACCGTAGTATTAACGGACGTGCGGGGACGAGTAGGAGCAAACTGCCAGCGTGCGAACGGCAGGGTAGTGGCTTTCCATTCTCCCATGATACGGGCTTTCGAGAGCCCTTGGATCTGAGATCGTACGGTTGCATGGCGTGATTCTAGACCTATGGGTGAATATCCTATCTTGGAGGGTTATTCTGCAAATTTTTAGCAACTTAGCATGCGACTGTTTGATCTCAGATCCAAGGGCTGTCAGCAGCCCGTATCATGGTTGCACCTACCAATACCGTCGCGTCGCTCGCGCAGTCGCGCCCTTAGAGATTTAACACGGTGCGTTAGGCTATCTGATGTTGGCATGTCATACATAGTCATCACTTAGTCACTCATATTACAACAAGGTTAGTTATAAGGTTGGCTATAAGTGTATTTATTTTTTTACTTCTCTCTATCTCTTTCTTCATACTCCCTCCATCCCATAATATAAGAACGTTTTTGACACTAGTGTAGTGCCAAAAACGTTCTCATATTATGGGACACAGGGAGTACTAGTACTTATTGCATTTGCCAAGGAGTGACCTCT
Organism: Triticum dicoccoides; assembly: GCF_002162155.2. NCBI lineage: Eukaryota > Viridiplantae > Streptophyta > Magnoliopsida > Poales > Poaceae > Triticum > Triticum dicoccoides. Next base: position 394,058,040 of record NC_041391.1, on the reverse strand, counting down.
TCCAATGAAATGGTGTGCTTATTAGTTTTTTGTTGCTAAGTTTGCTTCATTTAATTAGCTATAGACTCAAAATTGTCTTTTCACCTAGGTACATGCACACCGTTTCTTCCTTTGGTCACCAAACTAGTCTCTCTCTTCTTGATTAACTTGCCACAACAGACTTTATGCCTATGTGGCAAGCTTAGCACCTGTAGGAGCAAGTAAGGCTGCTTGTAATGGGAGTAGTATCATGCATTCCAACTATGCAATCTTGATAAGGTGACGTCGAATTAAATGAAGAAAACAGAGAGTTGAGTATCATAATATGATACTGTATCATATATTAAATGATGTGCTACTATGTGTCATGCATGACAATAAATAAACTATCCTATGATACCAACACATGATACTATGCATTACGGATGTACTCCCTCCGTCCAGAAATACTTGTCATTGCAATGAATGTATCTAGATGTATTTTAATTCCAAATACATCCATTTTAATCCATTTATGCGACAAGTATTTCCGGACGGAGGGAGTAGTATCATAGAAAAGTATCATATGCATGATACTAGTATATGATACTCTCCATTACGACCAACCTAAGTACAATAGTGCACTTTACATGGCATTTTTGCATATGTGAAGGAAATAGAGGCAAGGAAAAAGTGGAGAAGTGGGCTCTCATGCAAGAGCCAGCCTCTACTACATGGTGGAGCATTGGGAGAGGCACCTGTATGGAGGTGGTCAGGAATCAGGAGACTCACGTCGGTCGTAGCACCGCAGTTAAAATGATAATGGCAAGTCAAATCACGTGTCCCCACCTGTCCAGCAGTAACTCGTTGCAAATAACACATCCCTACATTTGGAGCAGTCTACTCCCTCGTCTTATCGCGTCTCTGTCGAACCTACTAGGTGGAACTGCCCCGCCTACCATGCAGGAAAAGCCCCGCCCTCGACTTTTAAATAATACAGTATACTAATTTTGTATCCATGGATTGCGCCATGGAGCAAAGCCTCTAGAAAACGGCGGTACACATGTACGGAGTATACAGCACGCCCGTCGCGTTCGCGTCACAGCCAAGACGGTCGGTCGGTCTGGCATATCGTCTACATATCGTGCAGGCTGTGTTGTACATGGATGTAGTTGTGGTGAGAAATCTAAAAAAAGGTTTCTTGTCATCTCGCAAAATTAGGTGTCATGTCCTTCGGATCACTGCGAGGGTTAAAGCGACAACTGAGTTGGGCTAGTCATTGGGGGCACATGCACGAAGACTACTCGGCTGCCATCTAGGTCAATCCGGCTATGTTAATTGGGACATCTATCAACGGACCCCTTTTCTACGAGTTTATCTTTAATTTGAGCTTTGTTCCTCGTCTAGTTTGTCCATCGGGATTCATGTTGTCTCCTTTGGGCAGTGAGGTTATGATTTCTTGTCAGGTGGCATTTTTTCGTGTTATCTGTTATAATCCGGTGCTTCAGATCAAAATGACGACAACTGCGCCTCTGGGCCACGTGCATGAAGACTTCTCAACAGTCATTGACGAGGTCAAGCCGGCTCCGGTTGACAAAAGAAAACAAGTACTACTCCACTATATAGGCAGGAGCCTCCGCGCTTGCTTGCTAGTGTTTCTCTCTTCACACTGTCTCGTCCTCTCCAGATCTAAACACGACAGCAGTGGCCACACACTCTCTCTCTCTCTCTCTCTCTGCTCACCGCTGGTCACAGATCCAGCCGGATCCTCTCCGCCAGGGAAGGTGAGAAGGTGCAACATTCACGTGGTCGTCCTCAGCGACTGCTCTTACCCACTACTGGCGTGTCCCGATCAGCCTGCCTTGCCGTTCTCTCCCAAGCACCGCTGGCGAGGGAGGGCCTCCGAACCCTTCTTCCTTGTTGCCGTAGTGTGGGCAGATCCGGCCTCCCGCCGCCCACCTAGCGACATCCTGGCGACCATCAGGTATAACTTCCTTTGAAACCGGCCTTGCTCTACTTCCCGAGCTTCTGACGTTGCTGCATTTGTATCTTTTACTATTTCTCAGGCCCCCTCGTAGATAGGATCGATCGGCTATTCGAAAACCACCTATTTTTTTACATTTAAGAGGTAAAACTAGTTCATGCACTCGAATCTAGTACTACTTGGTTCAAACAAGGAAGAAAGGGGGTGGGGTGGGAGAGGATTTGTTACCTAAATCTAGGACTTGGTCGAAAGAGGAAATAATGGGGGCGAAAAGTAGCATAGACTGGCTATCCAGCTGGTCTCTAGGTCTAATAGGAAATAAAGGGAAATGCAGTACAAACTCAATATAAACCCAATCTATTGGTTGAAAAAGGAAAGAAAGTGGGGACTGGGGGACAAGTCAACAGAGTAAGTCCAGGACTAGATTTGCTAGCCTCACATAGTATAAGGTGGCTATACCGAACAAAAATGGGACCAACCCAGATATCCTGTTCTGATGTTTGTTGCCCCGAGCCACTCTTATGTAATGCCACTGGTAAAATGTAGCAGTCGTACTGTTAAAAGTAAGGACAAGTTAAACCAATGTTGTTTTGAATGTAATGCCTCCAGTAATATGAATCAATGGCACTTTTTTAAATGTCCTGCTAAATTACCCATTAAGATAAGTTGGTTATTTTCGTTAGAAATGCAATTGTCCTGGTCCGCCTACTCTCCCGTGCCCAAAGTAATGTCGTATTTAACGGTTGTCATAGTTAATCCTAATGCCCACAATAATATCTAGCAATGCCACTGCTTTAGAAATTGCTACTGTCCTTGTAGGATTGCCATTCAGAAAAGGAACATGCTTCTTTTCATTTGATGCATGTTTCATCACTTGTTAGTCACCCTCCTTTCCACCTTTTTTGTGCAAATAGAGATATACATTTCACGCTCGATCTTAGTTGAACTGCACAAATGATATCCAAATTATAGTTGAGCATTACAAGAGCTTCACAACCAACCTTGATTTTGCTCAATTTTATTGCAACTAATAAAGAAGAAGCTCTGTGGGTTTTGTTTTCTGATGGAAATGGAACCGGGGCTGGAGCCCTTTTCATAATTTTTTTTGAAGAAGAAGCTGCTAGCTCACGGGACATTGCTTCATTTTAGGTGAACTGCACCAAAAGGTCCCATGAATTGAATCATCCATGTTGGTGACTGAAAGAGCCAACTTCAGCATCCCAGTCTAAGCACCCCCGGCCTCCATCCTTGCGATGCACGGTACACCTCGTTTGCCACCTACTCGACCCTAGTGTCACTGATAAAATGAAGTAATAATAGAGTTAAAATAGAGCGAGTGTCCTCTCTATCATTTCATTTCCAATGTAGATAAAGAAAGTGCTTCTCTTTGTTAATGTATGTTTCATCAACTAGTCCCATTGTTAATATTTAAGCATTTCTGCAAACTGGGGTGCTTAATTTTCGTTGATTTGTACAAAAATAGAGATTTGAATGTCTCAAGGCGCCTCCTTGTACTACCGCTGTACACTGATGTTCATCACTTGCATAAGGTGTATCTGGGAGACTTGGGATGATGTCCAGTATGAGGCGTACTGTATGAGGCATCGCAGGGCCAATCTCGCCCTCGCAGCATGGCATACTATGATACTATCGCAATATTTTCTTCTATTTATTTTGTGTGTTTCATCAACTAGTGCCACTATAATGTAATCACGCTTTTTCATTATCTGTGCAAACAGGGTTATTCAGCTGCATTTTGGTGGAACTGCACAAATGTACGGATGGAACCAGCATATATGCAGAGTGCAAGGTGTGCCAAGTAAAAATTACCGCCATCAACCATGCTGCATGCATGCATTGGCATCCACCACCACCAGTGGGATGTGTGGCGCTCTCTGTGGACGGATCTTTCTCGGCAGCAAATCCTCTAACCAAATACTAGTAGCTTATATTGGTAGTTTTCCAGGGAGTACTCTTTTCTGAAAGAAGCACCAATCTATTTTTCTTTATTTGTACACTGTGTCACAACTTTTACCCAAAGGTCCAGAGCTATTTTAAGGTGATTGGCGTAGTACTCGGAGACTGATTGTAAGCATGATTTTCATTAGCTATGACACTGATTGTAAGCATGAGCAGGTGGAAGATTAGGTTAGTGCGAAGCTTACCTTAAACCCTATCGCCGCCGTTGAAATGAGGCGAGCGTCGAGGGAACCGTGGAGAACGGCGGGGAAGCGACGTTGCGCCATCCGGCCTCCTCTTGCAGTGGGAGAATGAATACTCCTGTGGCTCTGGCTGGCTCTGCACCCTCATGAATGGCACAACATACTCTATCGATTCATTATCCTCTGGGTGCTCGACATTCGACCTGTATGCCCAGCACCTCCGCCTGACTGTAGCCCCGGGCGAATCTGTCTGCTCCATCACCCAGAGGTGATAATCGATAAACTCAGAGGACTGCAACGTGACTGCCGCCGAGGAGTACATGTACATCACCGCCCTCATCACCGTCGTCTCGCTCTTTTGCATACATTGCCACATGGCCTGCACCATCCTCGAAATGTCCCCCTCATTATCAAACCAAGTAAGGATATCCTTCAACCTTGCTAACTTTTCCTGGTCGCCGCTGGTGATCTGCCTGATTCGCTGCTACATCCTCTCCATAGATGTCCTTCTGAGTGGTCCGGTGCTAGCTTTGGAGACGGGAGGAGAGACGGTGGTCTTGAAATAGAGAACAGGGAGAGGCGAGACAATGGTTTTGGAATGGAGATGATGGAGAGCAGAGGAGGTGGTTTTGCAATGGAGAATATCAGAAGAGGGAGAGGGGAGATGGTGGTTTTCGAATGGAGATGTTGGAGAGGAGAGGAGGTGGTTTTGCAATGGAGAAGAGGGAGAGGAGCGTGCGGCAGCGATTTAGGATTGGACGAGAGGGCCGGCACGCTGTGACTGGATCAAAATCAAAATTAATTTACCCTTCAATTAAGAAAGCAACCCCACATTAACTAGTCTCCCTTTTATTCTGGGTCATAATTGACCATGATTTTCACACATAAAATATATGTTATATGTTGCAAAAATAATATAATTTGAAAGGACATTCAGATACGAACCAAATGATACAATTTTTGGTGACATGCATTCACATTTTGCTTGTCAAATACAGTACATGGTCAAACTTTGACCCAAAATACGCAAAACAACAAAAAAATACTTCCAAGACCAGCGCCGCTCTTCCGCTCTTCTCCTCTTAAACCACCGCCACTCCTCTCCTATTCCAATCTAAATCTAGCACCGCTCCTCTCCTCCTCCATTTCAAAACCACCGCCCCTCCTCTCCTGTTCCAGTCCAAAACCAACATGGCTCCTCTCCCATTCTAATCCAAAACCAGTGCTGCTCCTCTCCTCTTCCATTCAAAAACCACCACCGACGAGTGAAGGTGCTGTGGAGAAGTAGATAGATGGAGGAGTACAAACGATACATGAGGATCGCAGACGGCGACCCTGTGAAGCTAGCTAGGATGTTGGAGATACAGTCTTGGTTTGACAACACAGACCAACTAGCGGCGACGGCGACATCCATGGCCAAATATCTGCAACAGAGCAAAAAGGCGGCGATACACCCGGAGGGAGTCGCGCGGGAGTACATAGAGCTGCTCCTCTGGGCCATGGAGCAAACATATTCACCGAATCCGATCATGAGGGAGCGGTGGTGGGAGTATCGATCTAGATGGATCATCCACCAGAGATTGAAGGATCGAGCATCTATAGGGTGTCGTTTGTTAGGGTGTCCTGCCAGAGCGAGCCGGTGGAGTCTTCTTCGACTGAACCCAACTGCAAGAGGAGAAAAGCAGTTGGTCCAACGACGCTTCCCCGCCATACTCTCCCTCGCCGTTAACATCATCTCACGGGGCAGCTGTCTGCCACCGAGGAATAGGAGGGGGCTGCCCTCCACCCCCCCTAGCCCAATAGTCGGGCAGGTTGTGAATTGTCAGGAGGAGCTTAGGGTTGTCAGTATTTGCGGGTTTTGAATTCTGTTTTGTGTTGTGTATTTTGAGAGTACTTTCAGATATGAATGTCTTTTGAATTTTAGATTTGCAGTATTGAGCATATGAAGTATTTTATGAATTCAAGAGATCTATTTTTAGCACTTAAAAAAATGTAGTTTCATAGGAGTATAAAAGTGCAGACAATGTGATTCTCAGAGAAGAAACTGCAAGTTTCAGCTTCAGATAAGAAACTGCAAGTTCAGTTTTAGATAAGAAACTGCAACTTTCAGAGGCAGAGCATTTATATTAACACGACCTTTTCAAACAAGGTTAACATCATGTTGGAAGTTTTATTCATGGTCGAAAATGGATCTACCAGCCAGTTAACATCATGCTGATCAACATTCATGCATAGCACAGCTTCATATGATGCACAGTCAAAATGCCCACACGATGTCGAGTGTGCGAATCACAGAGAAAACGAGGGACAAAGTTTTGGCAAGTGTTGGATGTGGTGTGCATAGATGACAATGGGGACCCACATGTCAATAAAGGCAGAGGCAAAATATTTGGAGATATTTTGCCTGCGCAGGTGTGAGGGGGAATCGAACCCGGGCGGAACAGTTGTCGGGTAGTGTCACCTGGCAACTAGGCTAGTTCGGTAGTTTCGTTAATAACAAGGCACTTCCTCAGGTGGTTGGATCCCCTCCTGCGCCTTTGTGCGCTCGCCGCGACGCTGTTGTCTATCGTTGTGAACTTGCTGAACAGACGAGAGGAATTTGGAGAGGAATGTACGCGGAGAGGCGGATAGTCGGCACCCACCAGGTCATGGATGTACGCAAGCAAGTGCCTCATCGAAAAAATACTTCCTCCTAATGCTATACTGACATTGGGGCCCAAGGGTTTGTCAACATAGTTACATTTTTTTAGGTGCTTCAACATAGTTACTATAGGAGATAAATTCACAATGAAGCCGGGGAGCTGGCAGGTATCATTTATTATCACTGGGCAGCAAGTATCAGCTGGGTTTTGGGCTGCCCCGTCTAGGCTTTCATTTTTAACATGCGCAGCCCACGACCTCAGATGGTAGGTCCATAGGCCTATTTGTATTTTCTTGAGGGCCGTCATGTATCGACCGGCCTATGGACCTCCCATCCTAGGTTTTATTTTTCCTGAATATCGGCAGCCCAATTTATGTATTTTTTTGAAGAAAACGCAGAGGTCTGTTCTATCTTTCTATATAAGAATAGGAACGCTAGGTCCAACTTATGTTTCCCTTCTAACTATATTATATATATATTTAAATTATTTTATATGTTATTATATATTATTTTTATTGTCATCATATATTTAACAGAAACTTACATATGTAAGAAAACAATATCCCATATCTTATTAACTTATAAACATAATTTCTTAAAAATAAAATCCTGGATTGTTTCGGCATGAAAATCCTAGTGATTGTGTACAAAAGCTTGGTAAGATTTAAGGTCGAATGTAATAATATCACTTATTATTTAAATATATTTATAACAAAATGCTCAGCCCTTTTTATTCTTTGATAACATTGCTGGCCCAACCCAACATTATAGTTAGAATCAGCCCAGCAAAATTGTGTATTTCGAGAAAGTGCAAATGGCCTGTAATTTTTTAGGAAATAAAATAAATGGGCCGCATGGACACTACAGTATTTGTTCACCCAGCCCAGCTAATCGCCATAATTCAAAAAAAGAAGATCAAATTGACTGTAAATTCTACCGCGCAAAAAAAAGACTATAAAGTTCTGAAAAAATGGGTTGAATACGTGCCACATTTTTTGAGGCTGAAATGTGGGCCAATAGGTCGAAGCCAACGCAAGTCATTGTCAATTTAGTCAACAAATGATTCTGACATGTTAGCCGTTGGATTTACATCCAACAACCGGCATCCATCTTCAATCTCTCGTCTTCTTCCTCCAGTGCCGCCGGGACCACCTCCCTCCTCCTGCTGCTAGCAGCTCTGCTTAGCACGCTTTGCTATGAAGCGCTACTACACCATTGGCCAGGCCATCCCTCTATTCCTCTACACTTCCCGTTCTTCCCATTAACTGCCGGACCACACCGCACTAGAACCAGTAAACCATTGTACACCTCTCCGTCTGCGACTCTACTCCCGCGTCTTCCCATCTCCGGCTCATTGCTGTCTGGGGCCTCGCCATCGTCCACCACCTTGGATGCGCTCGGCGCGGTGTGGTCAATGTGGTCAACGAACGACACCATCGGAAGTAGACTGTGCGTGGAGAGGCTGACAGCTGGGTCCACGGCCACAAACAAGGAAATGCCTCCTTATTACACGCAAAATAATGATTCCTCCACCTGACATCTGGGACCCACCGGAAGGGCCTCTGTATTTCGCGAAAAAAACGTGCCCCCCGCTGACAGGTCGGACCTGCCAGCTATCTTCGCATGCAAGGAAGCGCCTCCTTATTACGCACAAAAAAAAGAATACTCCCCCTGCCAGCTGGAACCCAGCATAGTGGGAGGCTGACTTGTGGGCCTACCAAGTTGGCGGGGACGGAGGGCTTTGTCAACTTAGTCAATATGAACGATTCTGGCTCTTGTTACCGTACGATGTTCATCCAACTGCCGTAGTGCTTCTTCAACCTCTGGTCTTCTTGCTCCAGCCGCCCAAACCAGCGCCGGTCGTGCCACGTGCTCCTGCCTCCCGTGGCCGGTTGTGATGCCGCGGAGGCCTCACCGCCCCCTACTACTCCCACCGCTGCCAGGCCATCCCTCTACCCACCCATACCCCCTGTTATTCTGTGGCGACGATAGACTCACACCGCAGCCAAACCAGTGAACCCTCGTTCTCCTCTTTGCGTGGACATCCACTGCTGCATCTTCCCCGGCTGCATGTTGTCCCCTTCCTAGGCCTCGCCGTCGTCCACCGCCGTGGTGCTCTCGGCGCCGCGTGGTCAATGTGGTTCACGACCGACTTCCATTGGAAGAGTACTATGCGTGGAGAGGCTGAGAGCTGGGTCCATGGCATCCGCAAGGAAGTGCCTCCTTATTATGCGCAAAATAAATATTCCTCCACCTGACAGCAGGGACCCACCGGACGGCCACCGTATTTCATGAAAAAAACATTTCCCCCTGATTGCTGGGACCCACCAGCTACACCATCGCACGCAAGGAAGTGCGTGCGGGCAAAAAAATTGATTCACCCCCCTGACTGTTGGGACCCACCAGCTACATCTTCGCACGCAAGGAAGTGCCTGACAGTCGGGACACACCTGGTCGAAGCATACTAGCGTTGTCATTCTAGTCGCGAACGCGTACGTACATACTGGTGGATGTAGAGGCGTGCACGTGTCGTAGTAGAGGCGCGCACGTAGCATGTACATGTACGTACATCGGGCTGTGTGCAAGAAAGAAAATACGGCCACGTATGTGTACATATGGGCCGGGTCTCGAATGCCTACTCGCGCATACATACGGCCAGGGCTCGTGTACATGGCTGGGTCGGAACAGAGAAACTGCATCATCATCATGTTCATGGGGAGGCAACGGAATGCGTCGTGTTCATGGGGAGGCAACGGAATGCATCGTGTTCATGGGGAGGCAGCGAAATGTGTCCTGTTCATCGGGAGGCAACGCGTGGGAGCCAACCGACTTGGACGGAACAGGCGATGGAAACGAGGCCTGGCGTACCGCAGAATGGAGGAAACAGCCTTGTGTTCGACCGGCGACGTTCGAAACAAGATCTTGTTCATCGGGAGGGGTGTGGCGTACCGCAAAACGGAGGAAACGGACCTCCTACGGTCGAAATGGGGGTCCTGCTGATCGGGAGGGGTGTGGCGTACCACAAAACGGACGAAACAGACTTGTGTTGGAGCGCTACAGTCGAAACGAGGGTCATGTTCATCGTGAGGGGTGTGGCGTACCGCAAAACGGGACTCCACAGGATACTGTTCATCTCCACCGTCGACCTCCTCCAGCCTCCAGGGGCTACCGTCGACCTCCTCCAGCCTCCACGGGCTCCTGTTCATCCAGCCTCCACCATGCGCTACTCCACCGGCTACTGTTCAACTACCTCTGCACGGGCACCCCTCCACCGTCTACTGTTCATCCAGCCCTCCACGGGGTCGTCCTGTTCATCCAGCCCCAACCGGCTCGATCGATCAGGGTCCTGTTCGTCTAGAGGTAACACCACGGGGTCCTGTTCATCCACCCCCAGCACTTACTGTTCATCCAACCACCCCCCCCCCCGCAACGCTCACTGTTAATCCAGAGAGGCAGCATCGATCGGCTTTAGTTAGCAGCAGTAACAAAGGAACCGCTCGATCGGGTTCAGTTAATAGCCATCGATCGATCGCTCGGGTTCAGTAACGCGTAGCCTGCAGTGCAATCGCTTGGGTTCAGTTAGAGCCCAACGCCTCGCTCGGGTTCAGTTAGAGCCAACGCCTCGCACAAACGTGCATACGTGTACGAGAGAAACACGCATCGCTTGGCCCCCGACCGCCCACCATAACCAGGAACTCCCTGAAATTTTCCTCGCCCTCGCTTCTACCATGTTTTTTTCCATCATGGACGGCCCAAAGAATGTCATGCAGCTGCGTCTCCAGCCCGCCCAGGACGAAAAACCCATTTTCTGTCATGATTTTTTATCATAGAAGTAGGAGCCCACCACATCTATGATGATACCGGGTTTTGTCACAGTTATCGTCATAGAAGTGTCATAAGTATGACAGAAAAAAATTCGTTTGGCCCAAAATGTCACGGATGTGTCTTTTTTTGTAGTGGCCGCCGCCGCGGTGTAGCCTCCCAGCTGGAGCTATGCTCTGATGATGGCGGAGTGGCTGAGCGACGATGACGGACCGGTGCCATTGGCGATTCTATGAGAAGCAAACAAGATAAGCTACAAGGAGGGAGGGGAAAATGCGACGCAGGACTCGCCGACCGTGAGGGTTTATATAGTAGGTTGGTAAGCATTGGGACTTTGGGGGATTTCACCGACTCGGGCGAGAAGCTTGCATGGGAACCTGCACGGTTGCACGGTAACATGGTCACCAACATTTGGCCAAAAGAACGCCCCCACGTGACTGCTCAAGCTTGCGCTCGAACTGTCTGCTGCAAGCTGGCAGCGGGGTGACAGGACGTGCGAGAGGAGGACGAAAGGACACGTACACATACGTTTTAACAGAAAAACGTGTGCAATTTATTTACCTACTATACCCCTGTCCTTGTTTATAAGTGGGATTTAATTAATAAAATACGAATGCATGTCGCCAAAGACTATATCGTTCGATTCGTATTTTAACATAGTTTCCAGTTATATAATTTTTGTAACATGCATTAACATTTTGTTGGTTAAATTCAAGGTTATAAACCAGCAAGCGTTTTCCCACAACGCACACGGCTTATTCCATCACAAACAGCTAGGATGGATCGATTGTATGCAACCTATCTTACACGCAACTCTAATCTGATTCGCGCTTGATGTCTCCGACATCGCCCGCACAATCCGTCTTATTTGCCAAGTATCACTGTGCCGGCCTCTGCTTGCGTCCCTCGGCAAGCTCTTCTCATCGTTAGGTGCCGCATCATGCTGTGCTCGCCTTAGGCGCCACGGCATGCTCTACTCACTTCCGTCGGCGTGCTTGGGTTGTGGACAACTTTTCCTTGCGTGTTCAACTTCTTAGTTGAGGCGACCATAGAGCGCTCTGCTTGCCTCCCTCCACGCGCGCTCTGCCAGCGGTTGGGCCTGCACACAATCATGTCGGGGACCCCATATGCATGCGGTTGTGCCGCGCATTGCCACGTGATGCAGTTACATGCGGCATGATGGAGTTACGTGCTCTGAATTACAACTTCCATCAAGGCGTGCCAATCGATATTCCAAGCTGTCCGGCTTCCCCTTTATTTCCTGCGGCCATTATAACCTTAGTCTCTTTAACCTTTCGATCGCGCCCCACAACACAACAAGCACACCCATGATGACACATACAGAGGGGATGTCTAGCGGCGCTCCTATGGAGTTCGGCAAGCATAAAGTGGAGACCCATGTGAGGGAGACGGATCTCTCGATGGTGTACACCATCGACCTGACCGTGGTGGACGACTACATCAACACCGTTCAGCAGTTGCACGCTGGAGACAAGTACAAGGTGGTCGGCATCGACCTCCAGTACACCGCTGGTGTTCTCGGCAAAGATCAGAAGGTTGCCGGCCCAGTTGTGTGTGACCATCATGTCCTCATCTACCACTACTACATGGCCACAGACCCTTGCGCCTGTTTCGCCAGGTTTGTCAATAGCACCGACTACAAGTTAGCTATGGTGGAAACTACCGACGATGTAAAAGCGCTCAGTGTTATGGGATTGTCCTGCAAGAACCTTGTCGAAATACATGAGCACTACAGGGTCGGGGGCAGCATGAAGAAGGACTCCCTGGTTGAACTAGCCTAAGCCATCATCGACCCCTACTATGAAAAGATGAAGCAGGATGCCCAGAGAACATGTTTGTGCGTAGATGCGGCGACTCGATGAACCTCACCTCAGGTTCGCAGCCAAGAGCCTGTACACATGCTACGAGATGCACAGGCAGATCATTGACATGAGGAAGTGCCTCGTTACCCAAATCGGCGAGCCCGGATCGAACCACAAGCAGAGCAAGCATCACAAGTAGTATATGATGATCAGATGATCGTTTATGATAGTTAATCATGCATGTAATATATAGTTTACTTTGGTGTGTGGAAATGGCATGTGTGTAGTAGTCACCTATGTAATTATGCGTGTAATAGTTTACTTTGGTGTGTGCAAATGCCATGGTTGTAGTAGCCACCTATGTAAGTGGATGTTTAATTTGGTTATGCAACCAGGTCCTTATAAGTGTGTGTGTGTATATGTTGTTGTTCTGTATGCAATCCCATCACACAACACACACGTCTTATTAGCAGCAATCATTTGTGTTATTATCGGTCTTCGCAAATTTCTGATTACAGACCTTTTTGCCGCGTATCACACACATCTTGTTATATTGAACTATTTATGTTCTCTCGTCTCAACACAAACAGATCGTCTGAGTGAACCGCATGTCTTATATCGCACACACCTTGATCTGGCTGACCATTTATTTTGTGTTGCCTAATCACAAACAGTTCATCCTAGTGAACCGTATGTTGTTTATCGCACACACCTTCTTGTGGCTACCCATTTGTTTTGTTGTTCCTCATCACAAATAGTTAATTGCACTGAACCGTATGCCCTACATCACACACAGAATCTAAACCGTGTTTGGTGCATCCATCATCGCAAACATTTTGCACCTTTTTTATTGTTTTTTACACCATCGTTTGCGATTAATGCATCACACACAGTTTCTTCAAAGCGTCTCTGATCATAGTGTCGCGTTAGCAGCATCCTGCACTAGTGGTTGACCGATCTCTGTACTAGCATGAACCATGGCCAAGTAAGTGGCATCGCGCGTTGTTGTAGAGCCCCCAACATAGCAGTTCAGACAGTCCCATGTAAATCTTGTACGCGTCCCTACAGCCACACGGCAAAAAATACGGCCACGTACGTACATATGGGCGGGGTCTCGGACGCATACAGCAAATGCATCATGTTCATCGGTAGACAACCGGTTGGGTCGGAATGGAGGAAACAACGTCGTCTTCATCGGGAGGCAACCAACTGGGTCGAAATTTGTCATGTTCATCGGGAGCCAACCGGCTTGGACGGAACAGCCGAAACGAGGTCTGGTGTACCACCGAACGGAGGAAACGGCCTTCTGTTCGAAGGCCTATGGTCGAAACAGGGTCATGTTCATTGGGAGGAGTGTGGCATACTGCAAAACGAAGGAAACGGAGTTGTGTTGGAGCGCCTACAGTCAAAATGGGGTCATGTTCATCAAAAGGGGTGTGGCGTACTACGAAACGGGACTCCATGGGCTACTGTTCATCCACCATCTAATGCCTCGCTCAAGCCTCCACAGGGTACTGTTCATCCGCCGTTGACTTCGTCCAGACTCCACAGGCTACTCTTCATCCACCATCGACTTCCTCCAGCCTCCACCTGCTACTCTTCATCCACCGCAACCTTCCTCCTGCCTCCACCATCTATTGTTTGTCACGGCCCTAGCATTAGCCTTGCTTGTCATTGCATAATCATCTTGAATCTGTCTAAATTTAATTGAAACTTGAAATAGGGTTGCTCAAAACACTACCACCAAATTAATTCAAATATGTTCAATTTAAAGTAATTTTCAGTGAACTCAAAATGCCTTCAAAAATGTCCACACCAAAAAATTGGTTTCATATTATTTGGACACATTTTGGTTATTGAATTAATTCACATTGTATTTGAATTGGAGTTGTAAAACTCTATAAATAATATTATAGCTCAAACACTTCCGGAAAATATTGGGGGGCTCTGGAATAGCCCATTTTGCATCCTCAAAGTTTTCCAAAATTTATAGGAAATGATTTGGTATTAAACGAAATCAAAATAGAGTTCAAAAAATAGAAGACAGAAATAATAGAAAAAACAGAATGTACCTAGCCTTACCTGCGCGGCCCGGCACTGTACAGCTGCCCGACCCAGGCCACCACTGTGTTCCCTGTCGTCTTCCTCCTCGAGATAGAAGGACAGGGGCGCGTGCTCTCTGCCCGCTAGCCACGCGCAGGCCACCACCTACCTCTCTGCCTGTCTTCGCCTCGTCTGGAGGATTCCACGCAGCTCTCTACCTCTCTCCCTCACTCCCCTCGCCCTCATCCTCTCCTCTGCTCCCTCCCTTCTCTCTGTTCGTGAGTGCCTGAGAACATCGACAAGTACCGCCGCATCCACCACCTCCCCCTCGTTTCTCTAACTGTGTCCAGAGCTCCATGACAACACAAGGCTACTCCACGACAAAGCAGGCATGCCCGGGGGCACCGTAGCGATGCAATCGCCTCTTCTCCACCACAGCTCACCGGACCTCCCCGTCATCGACCCGCTGGCTCCCAGACGCACCTGAGCGTGCTGACCAACTATTCTGCCTCCCTGTGAGCTCAAGAATCCTTTCCTGCTACCACCCCTATTTATTTCGTCCTCTAACCCGCATAGCCGCTGTAGCCGTGAGCCTATTGCCGCCAGCCATAGCGTCGCCATGGCCACAGATACCTTAGCTCGCATGTGAGCACGCCATCGGGCTCGTGATGTTCCCAGGAGCCTAAAGCACCCATCGGTTCATCCGTAGCCGCACCATAACATCATCTCCGTTAGTGCCCAAGCTCCGTACTCCACCTCACTCGCCGCAGTTGCCGCTACCGGCCACCCTAGTCACCGCAGCCACCGCTAGACGCATCACGTCCCGGCCGTTCCAACGAGACCAGCTGCACGTCCTCCCGACGCCGAAGTTGGCTGGACGGCAAACTCCACCGTGCTCCGATTATCGCCGACCCTAACCCCCTAATGTGGCACTATTAGATTAGCTAATTAGGGTTAGTTAGTGACACTGACATGTGGGCCCGGCGTCCTGCTAATTTTAGTTAGTGTTAAAACTAACTCAATTATCCTCCGAGTCACTAACCAGTGGGACCCACTGGTCTTGTTTGACCTGTTTGACCCTATTGACCTGCTGATGCATGGATGATGCAGGGCTGATGCCATAACTGATTTCTGGATTTTGAATAAATCATAAATGATTTATTAATTTCATAAATCATAGAAAATAAAACCTTAGATTAGTATTTAATAATTTAATTTTGAAAAATTATCAGAAAAATCCAAGGAATCTGTTTATACAATTTTCATGCATGTTGGAACAACTTATAGTTGCTGAATTGGGCAAATCAAATAAATGGCATTTGAATTTCACATATGGAGTTCAAATTTGAACCTTGGGTTCAAACCAACTTCATTTAAATTGTTGCTAGCTACCTTAGCTCAAATCATAGCATATTTCCATGTCATGATCATGCATCATCTTTTTGCATTGCATTGATTGTGTTCTTTCTCTATTTGCCTGTGATTGTCCCCTCTTTGTACCAGATGTTCCGACATTGTGATCGTTGACACTTTTGAAGTGCAGTACAATCTTCAAAAGTGCCAGGCAAGCAACCCCCCCCCCTTGACAATTCCGATATGATCCCTCTCTCTCGCTCCTACTCTCTTTTACTGCATTAGGACAACAATGATTCAAGTGTTCCATGTTGTGGTAGTTGAACCCCATTCATTTGCATGACATGTCTTTGCCACAGGAAATAGTTGAAACCCACTAGCATGAGTAGGAGTTGCTTGAGCCATGATGTGCCTACTCATTCATGCTTGTTTGTCATGTCTGCTATTGCTTTGAGTTGTGTCAGGTCGGATTCGTCGGGGATGAATTGGAATTTTGTGAACATGTCCTACTGTTGAGAGCTAAGTGTGTGAACATGATTTGGTAAAGGTAGTGGTGAGAGGCCATGTAGGGGTACATGGTGATTTGTCTCATTCAAACTGTCCTTGGGAACTAAGTTACGTGTTTGTGATCCAAGATAGTTACTACCACACATTGGGTTCCGGTAACTCAACCCCTCTTGGCTTATTAATCACATCGATCTCTATCTAGGAGTGTTAACTAGTTTCTGGTGTTTGTAGGTTATGTTAGTAGTCTACCAAGTGACACCTGGCCAGGTGGGCTTGGGACAGACTAGGCATAATGTCACGGTGTACCAAGTGGCAACCGGATGGTGGGCTTGGGAACCTTGCTCAGATTGTTTGGGGCCGTATTGGAAACCTTGGCCGGACTTCCATGCTGATGGAACTCGAATAGGAGATAAACCTAGACTAGAGACTTGTGTGGTTAGTCAAGTCCTAACACCCTCGTTGGACTTCCGCTTGAAGGTTGCCGGGTACATGTTGTGTAAACAACGGTAAGTGGTGAGAGCGTTTGTGAAGAAGTACACCCCTGCAGGGTAATATAATCTATTCGAATAGCCGCGTCCACGGATATGGACTACTTGGAACGCTTATATAGTTCATAGATAACTTGAAGTGGATACTCTAATATGCGCAATATAAGCGTGAGTGCTATGGATGGCTTTCTCGAAGGGAGATGGGAGCAGATCCACAATGGTGTATTGATATGCTGAATATGTCGACTCGTGTGCGCCACCTCAAAAGAGTTTCTTGCAGTCGTAGTTCGGGATAGCCACAGAGTCAAAGCTGGCTTGCTGCAGTTAAAACCCACAACCCACTTTGTTGATACTGATGCATATGTAGATATTTCTAATGTAAGTCTTGCAGGGTACATTTGTACTCATGTTTTCTTAATTTATGTTTTTGCAGAGGATACTTCGGTCTCACTAGTAGTTTCGCCTGGACTTGAATGATTAGCTTGTTACCTCAGCTACGATCTTTTACCCTTGGAAGGGTCTTGTAGATAGTAAGGCTTCCTAGCCTTTACAATTTGTAGTTGTGTGTAGTTAGACGTGTTATGTTTCTGTTGCTTGTATGGTCTGTATGTTGGGTCATGTGACCCATGTTTGTAATATCATGTTATGTAGGGCTCTTTGGAGCCTTCTAAACAAATACTTTGTGTCGTAGAGTTCTATTCTGATGCCATGTTGTATTTGCACATATCGAACATATTGTGTGTATGCTATTGAAATGCTTCGTATGTGTGGGATCTCACGCCTAGTTGTTTATTCTTGGTATACTTCCTTATGGGGAAATGTCTCCTAGTGCTTCCACTGAGCCATAGTAGTTCACTATTGCTCTGGAACACACAGGCTGGTCGGCATGTATCCTTCTTTGTTCCTATGTCTGTCCCTTCGGGGAAATGTCATGCGTTGTTCCTTTAAGTCCTTGTAGCTTGCTATGACTTGGGTTCATACGTTTATGACCGACACGTTCATTGCTGGGTTACGTATGCATGTCCCTATAAGTTTGTGCCACCTTCGGTTTACGACTAGTCATGTCGGCCCTGGTCCTCTGTCATATGGATGCTAGCGACACTATAATGATGCTAGCGACACTATCATATACGTGAGCCAAAAGGCACAAACGGTCTCGAGCCAGCTAAGGTGGCACCCATGGGAATACCGTGCGTGAGGTCGCAATGTGATATGATGTGTTACATGCTAGATTAGTGTGACTTTGGATCAGGGTCCCGACACTGTTCATCCACGGGCTACTATTCATCCAGCCTCCACTGGTTGTTGTTAAACCAGCCCTCCACAGGGTCCTGTTCATCCACCCCAACCGGCTCGGGTGTGGCGGCGTCTTTGGGGTCCTGTTCATCTAGCAGCAACAGCCTACTATCACAAGGTCCTATTCATCCAACCCCCGCCGGGAACTGTTCATCCAACCCCCAAGAATGGTCATTGTTCATCAAGAGGCAGGTTCGAGCAACTTCAGTTAGAAGTAGTAGTGAAGGTATCGCTCGGGTTGAGTAATGTAGCTAGTGCGATCGCTCAGCTTTAGTAAGAGAACGTCTCGCTCGAGTTCAATAAGCGAACACCTCGCTCGGGTTCCGTTAGATCCCAACGCCTCACACACACGCGCGTATGTGTAGGAGAGAAACGTGTAAACCTCTGTGTATCGCTCGGCCCCGACCACCCATCGTAACTGGGAACTCCCTAAAATTTTCCTCGCCCTTGCTTCTACCATGATTTTTTTCCGTCATGGATGGACCGAAGAATGTCATGCAGGTGCGTCCCCGGCCCGCCTACGACGAAAAGCCCATTTTTGTCATGATTTTTTGTCATAGAAGTAGGATCCCACCACATCTATGATGATACATGTTTTTGTCACAAATATTGTCATAGAAGTGTCATAATCATGATGGAAAAATTTTATTCAGGCCAAAATGTCACGGATGTGTCTTTTTTTGTTGTGAATACCTCATCCCCTTTTAATAGTATTGCCTTTCCTAATGGACTCAATGTGATCTTGGATTACTAAACCAAAAATGTAGATTCTTGGGACAGCCAATTCTTGTCCTTGACATCTGGAGGGGTCCACATCCTTAGTCCTTGCCATGCCAATCATTGATCTTTTCTTAAATCTATCATCAATGTGCATTTGATCAATGCCATTTATGTTGTTATTAATTACCAAATCCACCCGTGGATTAGTTGCACTTTAATCTACTCAGAATTCATGTCTCTGATATTTGAAGTAGTAGCAAGTTCCTCCACGAGGAAGGGAATTTAGTGATCATCCCACGACAAATTTTCCATGTAAGTCACACTTACAAGCTCGAGCTCCTTAATGATGCACTATATCTCATGAGCATGTTCCAATACTGAATGGTTTTTGACCATCATGTAATCATGGAACTGCTCCATGGCATAAATCTCGCTGCCACCATCGGCTGCACCGAATTTAGATTCAAGCGCCTCCCACAAGTCTTTGGCAACCCGCATATGTAAATATGTATCAACGAACTTATCTCTGATCGCACTTAGAACGGCTCTGAAAAGACGGTGGTGGTCTCCCTGAACGCTTTCTCCTAGTCCGGAGCAATCGTTCCCGTCGTAGTAATACCGATGACGTAGAAAATGTTCATCTATGTGAGCCATAAGGTGCTTTTGGTCTATCAATGCATACAATATGTCCCCATAAACAATGTCGGTTTTAGTGTAGAAGCAAAACCTTGAATCAAAAATTGCCTACATAAATTAAGTTATTGGATTATTGAGAATATAAGTAAATTTTTGATTAAATTAATCCATGTATAAATCATGAGCATAGCGTTGCTTGTAATAAGTGATGGACGACAAGTATAGTGAATCAATCGTAGTCCTTTAAATAAGTAAGAGTGTGGAACCCAACGAGCAGCAGAAGGAAACAACAAGTAGTTTTTATCAAGGAATTTTCCGCAAGCAATGAAATTATCGGTAACGAGTAGTTTAATAGCAAGATAATTCATAACAAGTGACAAGTAGCAATAGTAAATAACTTGCAACAAGGTAGCCCAATCCTTTTTGTTACAAAGGACAGGCCGAAACGATCTCTTATAATAAGCTAAGCATTCTTGAGGACACACGGGAATCTCATCTAGTCACTTTCATCGTGTTTGTTTGATTTGCATTCACAACTTTCATAATTTGATATGTGGGTGGACCAGTGCTTGGGTGTTGTTCTTACTTGAGTAAGACTCCCACTTATGATTAACCCCTCTCACAAGCATCCACAATTACAAAAGAAGAGTGAAGATAGATCTAACCATGGCATTAAACATATGGATCCAAATTAGCCCCTTACAGAATACCACATAAACTAGGGTTTAAGCTTCTGTCACTCTAGCAACCCATCATCTAATTACTACTCGTATAATGCATTCCCTTATGACTAAAGATGGTGAAGTTTCATGTAGTCGAAGTCCACATAACACCACTAAGGGAAACAACAACATACATATTATCAAAATATCGAACGAATACCAAATTCACATGATTACTTATGACAAGACTTCTCCCATGTCCTCAAGAACAAAAGTAACTACTCACACATCATCTTCATGTCCAAGATCAGAGGGGTATTGAATACCAAAATAGATCCGAACATATAATCTTCCGCCAAATAAACCGACTAGCATCAACTACAAGGTGTAATCAACACTACTAGCAACTTGCAAGTACCAATATGAGGTTTTGATACAAAGATTGAATACAAGAGATGAACTAGGGCATCAGACAAGATGGTGTTGGCGAAGATGTCGATGAAGATTGTTTCTCCCACGATGAGAGGGTTGTTGGTGATGATGATGCTTCGATTTCCCCCTGCCCAAGGGAAGTATCCCCAGCGGAATCGCTCCACCGGAGAGCAAAACTTCTCCTGTCCAAGTTTCGCCTCCAGACGGCAAAGCTATGTCCTAGAAGTCCTCTCCTTATATTTCTAGGGAAAATGGGCTTATATACCATAAGCCAACAGGGCACGCCCAGGGGGTGTGCTTGTCCTGGTGCCTCGTGGGTACCTGGGTGGGCCCCTATGATATTTCTTTTCTCCAATATTTTTTATTTATTCCAAAATAAATCTTCGTGAAATTTTAGCTCATTTGAGATGTGCAGAACAGGTATCTCTGACATAGCTTTTTCACATCCAGAATTCCAGCTGCTGACAATCTCTCTCTTCATGTAAATCATGCATATTAAGAGAGAAAAGACATTAGCATTGCTCCAAAAAGTGTTATATTGATTAAAAACACTATAAAATAATAGTAGGAAACACATGATGCAAAATGGGCATATCAACTCCCCTAAGCTTAGACCTCGCTTGTCCTCAAGTGAAAGCCGATATTGATAATCATGTCCACATGTTTAGAGAGAGAGAGGTGTCGATAAAAAACGCACATAGTAGCATCATGATCATTATTATAGCAGAAATATTCATTATCATAGAACTTCTCATGAGCAAGTAATAATTCATCAGAACAACGAAGTATAAGGCATAAACTTTCTTGAAAACTAAGAAACTATATTTTCAGTCAACAATGCAATTGCAATTCATCATATTTTTAGGAATGGTCTAATGTTGGGGCTTTTTAGCAAGTCCACATACTCAACCATCATTTGGTCTTCTATGATTGCTAACACTCACAACATATATATGGAGCAAAAAGTTTCAGCCAGACACATAGAAAGAGGGGCTTATAATTTCACCTCCCAACTTATTCACCTCAAGGGTGATGTCAACAATAATAACTCATGATCCCTCATATCCAACTGGACATATATTCCTAGATCTTTCCCCACCACATGATGCTTACAAAATAAAAAATAAAATGGAATAGAGAACACTATTGACTCTTGCATAAAATTTAAATAAATAAATAAAAGTGAAAGATAGGCCCTTCGTAGAGGGAAGCAGATGTTGTCATCCGCATTTTGTTTTTGGATACACAAGCTCTTAATGCAAAGGAACGTCTCTTTATATTGCCCCGTGTGATAGCAACCTTTACTATTTATTCCGACTCCTTTATTTCTTTACCATAACAAGATCGTACGAAGCTTATTTTCCCTTAGACTAAAAGATCATACATATTTAGGAGAAATTTTTATTGCTTTATGCACAAATGACAACTTACTTGAAGGATCTTATTCAATCCATGGGTAGGTATAGTGGACTCTCATGATGCAAAACTGGGTTTGAGGTTTTTTGATGCATAATACGTCTCCAACTTATCTATAATTTTTTATTGTTCCATGTTGTTATGTTACCAATCTTGGATGTTTTATATACATTTACTAGAAAGTTCATATCATTTCTTGGGACTAACCTATTAACTTAGTGCCTAGTGCTAGTTGTTGTCTTTTGCTTGTTTTTTACTTTGCAGAATCAATACCAACCGAAGTCCAAATGCCACAAAACTTTTTGGACATTTTTTCTGGCAACAAGAGACCCTTGAAGCTTCAGGAGGGAACCGAAAGAGGCTCATGGGGCCCACTAGGCACTAGGGCACACCAGGGGCCTCTAGTGCGCCCTGGTGGGTAGTGGGCCCCATGAGCACCGCCTTAAACTACATCCACCTCTATAAATACTCTAAAATACCAAAAACCCTAGGGGATTTGATAAAATACTTATCCACCGCCTTAAGTTCCAGAACCACGCGATCCAATCTAGAGGCCTTTTCCGGCACTCTGCCAGAGGGGCCAACAATCACGAAGATGTTCTTCATCATCCTTGTTGCCCCTTTAATGATGTGTGAGTAGTTTACCACAGACCTACGAGTCCGTAGTTAGTAGCTAGATGGCTTCTTCTCTCTTTTTCATCTTCAATACAATGTTCTCCTCGATGTTCTTGGATACCTATTTGATGTAACTCTTTTTTTTGTAGTGTGTTTGTTGGGCTATGATGAATTGTGAGTTTATGATTAGATCTATCCATGAATATTATTTTGGTCTTCTTTGAACTCTTTTATGCATGATTGTTATAGCCTTGTATTTCTACTCCGATTTATTAGTTTGGTTTGACCAACTGGATTGATTGATCTTTCCATGGGAAGGGGTGATTTGTGATGGGTTCGATCTTGCGATGCTCAATCTCAGTGATAGAAAGAGATAATACATGCACGTATGGTTGTTATTAAGGGTAACAAGATCGGTTTCATTCATACGTGAGTTTATCTTGTCTACATCATGTCATTGTTCTTATTGCATTACTCCATTTTCTCGAACTTGATACACTAGATGCATGTTGGTAGCGGTCGATGAGTGGAGTAATAGTAGTAGATGCGGAATTATTTCGGCCTACTAATCTTGGACATGATTCCTATATACATGATCATTGCCTTGAATATCATCATAATTATTTGCTTTTTCTATCAATTGCCCAATAGTAATTTGTTTTCCCATTGTATGCTATTTTCTCGAGAGAAGCCTGTAGTGAAAACTATGGCCCCCGAGTCTATTTCCTATCATATATTAAACCAAAAACACCTTGGTTCAATTTCTTTTATATATATTATTTTGTATTTTTATTAGATCTATTTATCAAAACCTATACGATTTAATCTAGATGTTCTACTAATCTGGATGTTAAAACTTTTGTTTTGGGACAAGGGAAACTCGCCTTCCACGACATATAAGGGAAAAGGCAATGTGTGGAAATAGGTCAAGTTTGATCTACCACTTACACTGGAAGGGCAAGAACTAATGCTTATGCATATTCTTCCACGGCATATAGAAGCTTAACTACTCCAACTCGATGGCTGAAGGAAATCATTATATCCATTTCTTATAAACCATAGGGATAGGGTCTAGAATAAAAGTAAGAAAGTGAATAAAAAGAGGGGCAATCTAAATATTGCTAATATCTTAGGACCATCTTATTAATAAATCTAATGAGTTATCTTGGAATTTAGAATCAAATAATATGTTATAAGAAAAAATGACATCCAAGAATTCTTTGATTGTGTTGGAACTTTGACTTGCGATGATGCTCCTATACTTAAAGAACTAAAACTTATGTAGAAGCTATTTCAGCACTTGTTCTTAATGTTGAGAAGACATTTATTCGTACTCATCGTACCTTGCAAAGATTGTTTTATGAGCAACCTGTTATAAAGGATACAAGAACTAAGAAGATAGCTACCCTTTTCCTTATAAATGATTTTGATTACATAATGCGGGAGGCTAAGGAGATCTTTGACTTTTATGGTATGAACCATGAAAAACCGGTGATCGATGAGATCCTTTACAATAGTTATTATCTTAAGACACTTTCTTAGAAATGATCGCATTTTTATGAGAACCTTAAACAAGAAATCCCCGTTTTGAGTATGATCCAACAAGGTTTCAATGATATTAATCAACAATATTCTTGGATTGTAGCCGGTAGTAAAAGGGAGTATGCAGATAGGCAACTTGATAATGCTAAAATTTATATGGATAATGTGTTTATGTCATATTTGAAAAACCTCCAGATGAAAACACATCTATAGAAAATAAGAAGAAAGATGATAATATTTGAATCTATGCATTATGCCTAGCTAGGGCCATAAAGCAATAGAGCTTGTTGGGAGGCAACCTAATATTTATCCTTTAAAATTTTGTTTCTTTTCTGTTTTCCAATAAATACATAATTATGCTTCTATTGTGATTGTTCTTTTTATGTTTTAATTAGTGTTTGTGCCAAGTAATGCCTTTAGGATGGTTTGGGTGATAGTTGATTTGATCCTGTTGGAAAAAAGAAACTTTTACGTCCCATAGCAGTATTTTTAAACATCACTGAAGCGACGGAAAATTTTATGTTTTTTACACATGATTGATATACAAATTGCCTATGTTGTCCTAATTGTTTTAAAAAATTGGAGTTACAGAAGTATAGTTAAAGTTCAGATTACTACAAATTGTTCTGTTTTTGACAGATTCTCTTTTCTTTCCATTGTGTGCTTATTTTGCTGAATCAATGGATTGTATAGGGGGGTATAAGCCATGGTAAAGTTAAAATACAGTAGGTATAATGCAATAATAAAATATGAAAGGGTTTGCAACAATACTTAAAGTGGTGATTTGGTTTATTATACTAACGGATCTCACGAAGGTTTTGTTAAGTTTTGTGTGATTGAAGTTTTCAAGTTTCGTCGCATATCATGAGTTTTGCTTGGAGTGTCTTGTATTATATGAGTCTTTGCTAGTTTTTCTTTTTAGTTTTTCGCAATCACCCTTGCTGGATACACCTATTTAAGAAAGCCATAATGATGCTATGATTTGTTTGGATTGCTCAATGTACTTCACTCAAATTTTTTGAGCTAGGAAATTTCTCTAGTACTTCGCTTATATCTTTTTGAGCATGGTGGTGGTCTAATTTTTGAAGAAATGTTCTCATGCCTCACTTAGATTTATTTTGAGAGTTAGTAATTTTTGAAGAAATGCATTCACCCTTCACTTAGATTATTTTGAGAGTTAGTAAAATTTTGAAGAAATATTCATGCTTCACTTATATTTTTTTGTGAGTTGAAAAAGGAAATTATTTTGAAGAAATTTATGCTCTCGTACTTCACTTAAATTTGTTTGAGGTTGTTAGTAGCAATGGTAATATATAAATTTGGTCCCAAAGTGATAGAAATTCAAGGGGGTATAATAAAAACTTTCATGAAGATCATTGGATATTATAAAACTTGATTCCTTGTAAAAGTTTTGATATATGGACAAGGTAATATGTGAGTCATGTTGGTGAGTAAATATGATGTAGTCGTGTTGGGGCTGCGTGACCTCACTTGGGCGCTTTTGTAATGCCCACGGTGCGGCTATATCTCCCATGTGTCGAGGCACGACTTAGAGGCATAACCGCATTGTGGTAGTTTTGCAAGACTGGTCATCTTCACACAATCCCATATAATGAACAAGAAAGGGATGAGTTGGCTTACAATTTCCACTTCACCCAAGTACTTCAATAAATCATACATCAACCAGAGTACACACATAGGTCCGTCTACTGACAAATCCAAAACAAAGAAGACAACCCCAAATGTTAGATCCCCAATTGTCCCAACTGGGCTCCACTACTGATCATCCAGAAAAGAAACATAGTAACGACCAAGATCCTCATCGAACTCCCAACTGAGCTCGGTTGCATCACCTGCACTGGTATCATCGGCACAGGCAACTGTTTGGTAATATCTTGTGAGTCAGGAAGACTCAGCAATCTCAAAACCCGCGAGATCAAGACTATTTAAGATTAAGCGTAGGACAAGGTAATTAGTTGGAGTTGCAGCAATTGATAAGCAAAATATGGTGGCTAACAAGCGAGTACAAGAGTAGGAAGAGAAACTACGCAACGGTCGTCATCTAGAAGTGATCAAGAAGTGATCCTAAAGACTACTTACGTTCAAACATAACCCAAACCGTGTTCACTTCCCAGACTCCACCGAGAACAGACCATCACGGCTAGACACGCGGTTGATGCATTTTAATTAATTCAAGTGTCAAGTTATCTACAACCAGATATTAACAAATTCCCATCTGCCACATAATCGCAGGCGCGGCTCTCGAAAGTTTATAC
Source organism: Triticum dicoccoides (assembly GCF_002162155.2). NCBI lineage: Eukaryota > Viridiplantae > Streptophyta > Magnoliopsida > Poales > Poaceae > Triticum > Triticum dicoccoides. The sequence continues at coordinate 394,031,664 of NC_041391.1, read as the reverse complement.
CCTTGTAATGCCCATGATGCGGCTATATCTCCCACGTGTCGAGGCACGACTTAGAGGCATAACCGCATTGTGGTTTTGTCGCAAGAAGGGTCATCTTCACACAATCCCATGTAATCAACAAGAAAGGAATAAATAGAGTTGGCTTACAATCGCCACTTCACACAATGAACATATAATTCATACATCATTCAGAGTACACACATAGTCCGACTACGGACACATCCAAAAGAAAGAAGATAGACCCCAAATGCTAGATCCCCGATCGTCCCAACTGGGCTCCACTACTGATCATCAGGAAAAGACACGAAGTAACGGCCAAGGTCCTCGTCGAACTCCCACTTGAGTTCGCTAGCACACCTGCACTGGTAACATCGGCACCTTCAACTGTTTGCTCGTATCTTGTGAGTCACGAGGACTCAGCAATCTGAAAATCCGCGAGATCAAGACTATTTAAGCTTCAGGATAGTACAAGGTAATGAGTTGGAGTTGCATCAATTGATAAAGAAAATATGGTGGCTAACAAGCGAGTACAAGAGTAGGAAGACAAGCTGTGCAACGGTCGTCATCTAGAAGTGATCAAGAAGTGATCCTGAAGACTACTTACTTTCAAACATAACCCAAACCGTGTTCACTTCCCGGACTCCGCCGAGAAGAGACCATCACGGCTACACACGCGGTTGATGCATTTTAATTAAGTCAAGTGTAAAGTTATCTACAACCGGATATTACCAAATTCCCATCTGCCACATAACCGCGGGCACGAATTGAGGGAGTCCTGGATTAAGGGGTCCTCCAACAACTGGACTATATGCGTATGCCGGACTGTTGGACTATGAAGATACAAGATAGAAGACTTCGTCCCGTGTTCGGATGGGAATCTCCTTTGCGTGGAAGGCAAGCTTGGTGGTTAAGATATGAAGATGCCTTTCTTTGTAACTGATTCTCTATAACCCTAGCCCCCTCCGGTGTCTATATAAACCGGAGGGTTTAGTCCGTAGAACAACAATCACAACCATAGGCTATCTTCTAGGGTTTTGCCTCTATGATCTCGTGGTAGATCAACTCTTGTAATACTCATATCATCAAGATCAATCAAGCAGGAAGTACGGTATTACCTCCATCGAGAGGGCCCGAACCTGGGTAAACATTGTGTACCCCGCCTCCTGTTACCATTAGCCTTAGACGCACAGTTCGGGACCCCCTACCCGAGATCCACCGGTTTTGACACTGACATTGGTGCTTTCATTGAGAGTTCCACTATGTCGTCACCATAAGGTTTGATGGCTCCTCTAATCATCAACAATGCAGTCTAGGGTGAGACTTTTCTCCCTGGACAGATCTTTGTATTTGGCGGCTTCGCACTGCAGGCCAACTCGCTTGGCCATCTGGAACAGATTGACAGCTAGGCCCCTGGCCATCAGTTTAGGTTTGGAAGCTTGAACTACACCGCCGACGTCCGTGGAGACTTGATCTTCGACGGATTCGAGCCCATGACAGACGCGTCCTGCCGCCATGATGAACATGACCTAAATTTGTCATCAGACTGTGCGCAGGAGATCGCGCCTGTAACCGCACTGGCCCTATATCTAGAGCAGAGTACGCCATCCGATGGTAGGACGCTCAACCTCGCCACAGAAGCTGCGGACTCCGTGGCCTTTAGAGCCCAACACAGACCTGACCTCCAATGAGGCCTGTGTCATCGGAACCTTGGACTCATCTCTGGTTACAGGATCCGAACCGCGTGAATCCGCACCCATCGAATCTGACTGGGCGCCAATCTTAGAGTTGAGCTCCGCGGACATCTTCCAACACTCACCCCTAGGGGACGTGTTAAACTCATTAAAGTCTATCTCCTTATCAGGAGATTCTTGGCCTAACTATGTCCATCTCAAGTGGGAAGCGGACGACGAAGAATTTTGTTGCCCACCCACCACCCACTTGATAGCCACTGTCGACGATTTGACCGACATGCTTGATTTCGATTCCGAGGATATCGACGGTATGGACGATGATGCTGGAGAAGAACAGGAACCACCGCCCATAGGGCGCTGGACAGCCACCTCCTCATACGATATATACATGGTGGATACACCCAAAGAAGACGATGGCGATGACACAAAAGATCCAGTTGAGGATAAACTTCCTGAGAAGCAGTCTAAGCGCCGACGTCAGTGGTGCCGCTCTAAATCACGCCATCGTAAAAATAGCGATACCGGCACAAGAGAGAATAGCACTCCGGACGATGCCGAAGACAACGAAGACCCCACCAAGCCAAGTTCCAAACAGGCTGGACGGGAAGATGGGCTAGCCATCCTGATGAACAGGATGTGGACGAAGACCCGGAGGACAGCAACTACATGCCTCTCTCCAAAGATGAGGTGAGCCTTGGCGACGAAGAATTTATCATACCAAAGGATCCCGTCGAGCAGGAGCGCTTTAGTCGCCGCCTTATAGCCACGGAAAAAAGCCTGAAGAAGAAGAAGTAGCAGCTTCAAGATGATCAAGATCTGCTAACAGATAGATGGGCTGAGGTCCTGGCAGCCGAGGAACACGGACTCGAGCGTCCAAGCAAAAGTTACCTGAAGCACAAATTGCTACCTCAATACGATGATGAGGCGTTGGAGCCAGCACTACCAGCGTATGACAGACCACCATGTGGCCGAGATAAAACAACAATTCAACACGAGCACCAGCCAACACTGCCTCGCCGAACAAATACAAACACAACAGCTCCGGGATACACACATGACCTGTGGTACGATTTGGAATATAGAGCAGGACGAACCAGATCGATCTACAGATTGCGGGGGTGCGCCCCAACGTGCAACGACGGCCGCCAAGATGGATATAACAAGCACAAACCTGTCCGGGCCGAATACCGCAGACTGGCTCCATCCGAGCTATGTCCGCACATAGCCCGACACAAAGGAGCCGCGCACCCCCTCTGCTTCACTGATGAAGTAACGGAACATGAATTCCCAGAAGGGTTTAAACCCGTAAACATTGAATCATACAATGGTACAACAGATCCCGCGGTATGGATTGAGGATTTCCTTCTCCATATACATATGGCCCGCGGCGACGACCTCCATGCCATCAAGTATCTCCCACTAAAACTCAAGGGACCAACTAGGCACTGGTTGAACAGTCTACCCAAAAACTCTATTGGCAGCTGGGAGAACCTGGAAGACGCATTCCTCGACAACTTCCAGGGCACTTATGTCCGACCTACGGATGTCGATGACTTAAGTCATATAATCCAACAACTCAGAGAGTCAGCCAGGAAATTCTAGACTCAGTTCTTAACTAAATAGAACCAAATCGTCGACTGTCCGGATGCCGAAGCTCTAGCGACCTTTAAGCATAACATCTGCGACGAGTGGCTCACCCGACACCTCGGCCAAGAGAATCCAAAGTCCATGGCAGCCCTCACAACGCTCATGACTCGCTTTTGTGCGGGCGAGGATAGCTGGCTAGCTCATAGCAACAACACCTCAAGTAAACCAAGCACTTCTGAAACTAGAGATAGCAATGGCAAGCCCCGACGCAACAAACACAAGCGTCGAAACAATGGTGATAACGCCAAAGACACGGCCATCAATGCCGGGTTCAGTGGCTCCAAGTCTAGTCAGTGGAAAAAGCCATTCAAACGAAACAATACGGGCCCGTCCAGTCTGGACCGCATACTCGATCATTCATGTCAAATCCATGGCACCCCCGATAAACCAGCCAACCACACCAACAGAGAATGTTGGGTCTTTAAACAGGCTGGCAAGTTAAATGCTGAAAACAACAAAAAGGGATCGCCAAGCGACGACGACGAGGAACCCCGGCCGACGAACATAGGGGGACAGAAGAAGTTTCCTCCCCAAGTGAAAACGGTAACTATGATATATGCTACCCATATCCCCAAAAGGGAGTAGAAGCGCTCACTAAGGGACGTCTACACGATGGAGCCAGTCACCCCAAAATACAACCCGTGTTCCTCCTGTTCGATCACCTTCGATCGAAGGGACCATCCGACCAGTATCCGTCACATCAGTTCAGCCGCGCTGGTGCTTGACCTTATCATTGATGGATTCCACCTCACACGTGTCCTCATGGACGATGGTAGCAGCCTGAACCTGCTTTATCAGTATACAGTGTGCAAAATGGGTATTGATCCCTCAATGATCAAACCCACCAAAACCACGTTCAAAGGTGTCATACCAGGTGTAGAGGCCCACTGGACGGGCTCAATCACACTGGAAGTGGTCTTTGGATCCCCGGAGAACTTCCAAAGCGAAGAGCTATTCTTCGATATTGTCTCCTTCCATAGTGGTTATCATGCACTGCTCGAACGAACCGCATTTGCCCGTTTCAATGCGGTGCCACACTACGCCTACCTTAAGCTCAAGATGCCCGGACCTCGCGGTGTTATAACAGTCAATGGAAATATGGAGCGCTCCCTCCGTACTGAGGAGCACACCGCGACCCTTGCAACAGAAGTACAGAATAGCCTCCTTAGGCAAAACCTCAATTCGGCAATAAAGCCCCCGGACACCGTTAAATGGGTCCGCGCTAATCTGCAACAGGACCATCCGGCTCATCCAGAGCTCAGCTAGCAATACGGCCTTTGTCCTAGCCCCAATAAAGCGGCGAAATTCATGTTGCGTGTACACAACTACGCACTTAAAATACCATGGCCATGGACGGAGGCACAACTAGATTGCGGCCCACAATGCGGCTCAACCGCTCTTGATCCGCATACCTTCACCTTTTCTCTTTCTTCCAGGTTTTTCGCCTTTTAAGGCCTTTTTGATAAACCTGCTCATCGGACTCGTAGCGAGACGGATACGCCAAGAAAGCTAGGGGCTCGGACATACAAGTGAATACCCATGTGGTCTTTGCTAACGATCGTCATACCTGTTTTACATACCCGCATGCAGCTCGCTCTTGGTTGTGGCATGTTAAATAGCCTTATTTGCTTATTGCACAACTTTGTACAGATATGCCTTGACGTATCAATCAACTTACAATAAAAATAAGATGCAGCGTTTGCCCATTACTTAAATTTTTCCTTGTCCATTTATTTTCAATTGCTCCCGTACATTCTAGTACGCCTTAATTCGCCAAGGGCTTCATTGGACCCCATAACACGGCAAGAAAGTCCGCACACTTTTACAGTATAATTCGGCACCCCGAACTTATAGCATTATATGCATCGGCTCCGAATCATGATTTTGGTCAATAGTTTGGTTGCCCGGCTCCTGTGCTTGCTACCCTACATTCTGCTATATCGGCTAGGGTAGTAATGGGAGAACTACTACAATTGTGTCCCGGTTCTTCCGAACGAGCGCCTCAATAGAGAAAGCTGAACTGTCAAGATGCGGCGAGAGCTGGACAGCTATTCGAGAGGTTTTCAAATCGCTAGAGATTTTTTCCGCTTTATTCGAGGAATCGGTTTTCTACGATTAGGCATCTGTAGCGCCCCAACTTCAGCCTTCCGAATACCAGGGGCTACGCCAAAATTTAAAGTTATAAAACTCCTATGGCTAAGTGAGGGTGATAAAGCCGTATAGTCCGATTGCCTTGTTCGTTGCGCTAAACACCTCCTTAAAGTACCAAACATTTGGATAAAGGGTGTTTACATTTATTCCAAACACCCCCGTACTAGCTATGTGGGGGCAGAAGCCGAGGACTGGCCAACTCTCAGATTTTATAAATGGCCGCACAGGAGGTAAAATTTTAAATAACAAGCATTGTATTATACAAAGACCTTGTTCAGTATTACAGGATAGGATAAAATAATGCTTTCAAGGGAAAATGATATCCTTAGAACATTGTTCCGCCACAAGGCGGGATCCCTTCATGACACTGTCATAGTACATCTCAGGCTTGCGATGCTCCTTACCCTCGGGCGGACCCTCGGTCGTCAACTTTGTGGCATTCATCTTCGCCTAGTGCGTCTTGGCGTGGGCAATAGCCATCCGCGCACCTTCAATGCAGACCGACTACTTGATAGCATCAAGCCGAGGGCAGGTAGAGACCAGCCGCTTTACGAGTCCGAAGTAGATACTAGGCATGGGCTCGGCAAGCCATAGCCGGACTATTAGGTCCTTCATGGCCAGTTCGGCCGCCTTGTGCAGCTCGACCAACTTCTTTAGCTAGTCGCTGAGGGGGGGCGACGGATGTTCTGATCCAAGTATTAGGACCAGCACAACTTCTCCGTCGAGCTCCCTTCTTCGGCGCGAAAGAACTCTGCAGCATATGATATGCTGCACAGCAGATCCGCAAACGCATCTGGAAAAATCAAAATTCGGTAGGTAAAAGGAACACTTCCCTCACACACTTGCTTTTGCATAATAAAAGCCTTACCCGCCGCGACATCCCAGGCCACCTGCATTTCCCGGAGGGCGCTCTGGGCTTCAGCTCGGGCATCTTGCATGCTCTGGCGGGCCTTGGCAAGTTTGGACTCTTGAGTCTTCGAATCACGCTCCAAGGACTTGTACTTTTTGACGGCATCCTGGAGCTCTTGCTGGACCTCGCTGACACGGGCATCCTGCTTCTCGCGCGCGGCGTGTTGCTTAGCCGCTTTGTCCTCGGCCTTGGCCAACGCCTTCTTGAGGGCTGCTACTTCGGTCACGGCCACTAATAAAGTGCATGACACTTCAGTCAGTACGAACTTTTCATCCCTCCCAAATATAAAGCACCAGTTAGTGCATACCTTTGCTGTCCTCTAGTTGCTTCGTCACGAGGCTGAGTTCTTCCTCGGCCCGCTCCAGATTCCGCGTCAAGCCGGAGATCTCTGCAGTATAAGCGGTAGCGGCTAGCAGCGATGCCTGCTTATTCACACATACAATTTATGTTAGATTCCTGCGAAAAATATTTTGACCCTCTGTTTGGTTCTTCCTTCTGAACACCGAACAAAGCATCATGGGCTACTGTCTACAAGGTGTTTTTCTTTTACAACTATAGTACTTACCTCAAAGCCTGTTAGAAGGCTAATGCAGGTTTCGGTCAATCCGCTTTTGGCGGATTGGACTTTCTCAATCACCGAACTCATAAGAGTATGGTGTTCTTCCATAATGGAACCGCCTTGTAGCGCTTCTAGCAATCTATCCGGTGCCTCTGGATGGACAGAGGTCACCGGCGGAGGCGGCTTGCCCCCCTCGTTGGGCTCCAGAGCTATATCCGGCTGAGGGCCGACCTGGACTCGTCCCCCACTGCCGGGGTCTGTAGGGGTCTTTCCCCCCATGTGCCCGGTAACCGGACCTCCTTCCAGCATTACCAGAATGGCCTCCCCTTGGCCCGGTATCCTTCGGGACAACACCTCGGTGTTGTCCGCGACCTTATGGGAGGTGGTCATTGGAAGGGACTCGTTGTTCATCACCGACGGATCAAACGACCCCTTTGACGAGGAGGAGAGCTTGATTTTGGATTGGGCCGGACTGCAGATGCATGGTCTAACACATTAAAAAACGATAAAGTGAAAAAAAAACGGAAATAATACCGCGCCCGGATACTTACGACTTCGCCAGGGGCTTGACCCTAGGCCCCCACTCCTCGCTACTGTTGGTAGCTACGGCGGAGTAGTCCGGAAGGGAGATTTTTCCCTTCTTGGGCGCCTCGGCCTCCCCGTGTGTGGAGGCCTTCCTCTTCTTTTTTCCCCAATAGGGGGTGAACGGGCCTCCTCCTCCTCGTCCTCTCTGGCAAAGGAAGGTGTCTCGGCGTCTTCGGACGTAACCTTCGAGACACCCTTGCGGTGGAGACCCCCCTGGTCCCATTGGCCGCCTTCTTGGTTTTCTTTTCCGGCACATCATAAGGCGCCGGAAACAACACCTTCATCAGAAGAGGCGTTTCTAGATCTTCGGGCAGCGGAGCCAGACAATCGATCCGCTTTGCTATCGTTACCCAGGCCTGAAAGATTGGCATTGCGGCTTAGGCTCCTCCCGCAGATATCCCAGCAAAGGATATACCTTGCAAACATAAAATAACTTACCAGATTAGCCCGATGTTTTACGCTGAGCCCATGATCTTCGGACGTGGGCGGTGGTACCTCGCCGGTCTTAAAAAGCATTTTCCAGACATCTTTGTGTGTCGTATCGAAGAGGTCCAGCAGCGTCTGGTGCTTGGCCAGTTCGAACTCCCACAGATTACAGGTCCGGATCTGGCACGGAAGAATCCGGCGTAAGAGCATGACCTGGACCATGTTGACAAGCTTGATTTTCTTGTCAATCATGTTCTAGACACATGTATGGAGCCCGATCACTTCTTTCGCTGAGCCCCAGGCTAAACCATTCTCCTGCCAGGAGGTGAGCCGCATGGGGACTCCAGATGGGAATTCAGGGTTCGCGGCCCAGTTGGCACCGCGCGCCTCGGTGATGTAGAACCACCACGATTGCACCGCTTTACGGTCTCCACAAAGGAGCCCTCGGGCCAGGTGACTGATACGTCCATTTTGCATCATGCTTTTATATCAATATTTATTGCATTATGGACTGTTATTACACATTATATCTCAATACTTATGGCTATTCTCTCTTGTTTTACAAGGTTTATCATGAAGAGGGGGAATACCGACAGCTACAATTCTGGCTGGAAAAGGAGCAAACATTGGAAACCTATTCTGCACTGCTCCAAAAATCCTGAAACTCCACGAAACAAGTTTTTGGAATTTATAAGAATTATTGAGCGAAGAAATACACTAGGGGGCCCACACCCTGTCAGGAGAGTGGAGGGCGCCCCCCTAATGGGTGCGCCCCTATCTCCTGGGCCCCCTGGTGGGCCTCCGGTGTCCATCTTCTGCTATATTAGAGCTTTTACCCTGGAAAAAATCGTGGGCAAGCTTACGGGACGAAACTCCACCTCCACGAGGCGGAACCTTGGCGGAATCAATCTAGGGCTCCGGCGGAGCTGTTCTGTTGGGGACACTTCCCTCCGGAAGGGGGAAATCATCACCGACATCATCACCAACGATCCTCTCATCGGGAGGGGGTCAATCTCCATCAACATCTTCACCAGCACCATCTCCTCTCAAAACCCTAGTTCATCTCTTGTATCCAATCTTGTATTAAAACCACAAATTGGTACCTGTGGGTTGCTAGTAGTGTTGATTACTCCTTGTAGTTGATGATAATTGGTTTACTTGGTTGAAGATCATATGTTCAGATCCTTTATGCATATTATTACCCCTCTGATTATGAACATGAATATGCTTTGTGAGTAGTTACGTTTGTTCCTGAGGACATTGGTGAAGTCTTGCTATTAGTAGTCATGTGAATTTGGTATTCGTTCGATATTTTGATGAGATGTATGTTGTCTTTTCCTCTAGTGGTGTTATGTGAACGTCGACTACATGACACTTCACCATTATTTGGGCCTAGAGGAAGGCATGGGGAAGTAATAAGTAGATGATGGGTTGCTAGAGTGGCAGAAGCTTAAACCCTAGTTTGTGCGTTGCTTCGCTAGGGGCTGATATGGATCCATATGTTTAATGCTGATAGGTTTACCTTAATACTTCTTTTGTAGTTGCGGACGCTTGCAATAGGGGTTAATCATAAGTGGGATGCTTGTCCAAGTAAGGGCAGTACCCAAGCACCGGTCCACCCACATATCAAATTATCAAAGTACCGAACGCGAATCATATGAACGTGATGAAAACTAGCTTGACAATATTTCCCATGTGTCCTCCGGAGCTCCTTTCTCATTATTAGAAATTGTCCATGCTTATCCTTTGCTACATAAAGGATTGGGCCACCTTTCTGCACTTTATTTACTTTATTTACTTGTTACTTGTTACTATTTATCTTATTACAAAACTATCTATTACCTATTATTTCAGTGCTTGCAGAGAAAACCTTACTGAAAACCTCTTATCATTTCCTTCTACTCCTCGTTGGGTTCGACACTCTTACTTATTGAAAGGATTATGATAGATCCCCTACACTTGTGGGTCATCAAGACTCTTTTCTGGCACCGTTGCCGGGGAGTGTAGCGCTTTTGGTGAGTGGAACTTGGTAAGGAAACATTTATATAGTGTGCTCAAATTTTCTATTACTTGTCACTATGGAAACTAATCCTTTGAGCGCCTTGTTCGGGGTATCTTCATCCCAACCAGAAGAGCAAAGAGTTGCTCCTCAACCTACTGAAATTTATGAAAATATTTACTTTGAGATTCCTTCGGGTATGATAGAGAAACTATTAGCTAGTCCATTTGCAGGAGATGGAACATTGCATCCTGATTTACACCTTATCTTTGTGGATGAAGTTTGTGGATTATTTAAGCTTGCAGGTATTCCCAATGATGTTGTCAAAAGGAAGGTCTTCCCTCTATCTTTGAAGGGAGATGCATTGACATGGTATAGGATATGTGATGATACGAGATCTTGGAATTATAAGCGATTGAAGTTGGAATTTCACCAGAAGTTCTATCCTATGCATCTTGTTATTGTGATCGTAATTACATATATAATTTCTGGCCTCACGAAGGAGAAAGCATCGCTCAAGCTTGGGGAAGGCTTAAGTCAATGTTATATTGATGCACCAATCATGAGCTCTTCGGGGAAATGATTATTCGAAACTTTTATGCTCGGCTTTCTCTTGATAATCGCAACTTGCTCGATACTTCCTGTGCTGGTTCTTATACGCTGAAGACTATTGATTTCAAATGGGACTTATTGGAAAGAATTAAATGCAACTATGAAGATTGGGGTTCCGACGATGGTAAGGAGTCAGGTATGACACCTAAGTTCGATTGTGTTAAATCTTTCATGGATACCGATGCTTTTCGTGGATTTAGCGCTAAGTATGGACTTGACTCTGAGATAGTAGCTTCTTTCTGTGAATCTTTTGCTACTCACGTTGATCTCCCTAAAGAGAAGTGGTTTAAATATAATCCTCCTATTGAAGTGAAAGTAGTTGCACCTATTACAGTTGAAGAAAAGACTATCACCTATAGTGATCCTATTGTTCCTACTACTTATGTTGAGAAACCTCCTTTTCCTGTTAGGATAAAGGATCATGCTAAAGCTTCGACTGTTGTTCGCAAGAGTAATACTAGGACTTATACACCTCCTGAGAAAATTAATGTTAAACCTAGTATTGCTATGGTTAAAGATCTCTTGGATGATGATTTAGATGGGCATGTTATTTATTTCTGTGGTGAGACTGCTAATATTGCTAGAACAGATACTAAGAGACATAGACCTGTCGTAGGCATGCCTGTTATTTCTGTGAAAATAGGAGATCATTGTTATCATGGCTTATGTGATATGGGTGCTAGTGCTAGTGCAATACCTTATACCTTATATAAAGAAATTATGCATGACATTGCACCATTGAATTAGAAGACATTGATGTTACTATTAAGCTTGCTAATAGGAATACCATTAAACCTATTGGGGTTGTTAGAGATGTTGAAGTTCTGTGTGGGAAGGTTAAATACCCTGCTGATTTGCTTGTTCTTGGTTCCCCACAAGATGATTTTTTCCCATAATTTTTGGTAGACCCTTCTTGAATACAACTAGTGCTAAGATTGATTGTGAAAAAGATACTATCACCGCTGGCATAGATGGTATGTCTCATGAGTTTAACTTTGCTAAGTTTTGTAGACAACCTCGAGATAGGGAACCACCTAGTAAGGATGAGATTATTGGTCTTGCTTCCATTGTTTTGCCTCCTACTGATCCATTAGAGCAATATTTGCTAGACCATGAAAATGATATGTTTATGAAGGAAAGAAAGGAAATAGATGAACTGTTCCTTAAACAGGAACCTATGCTGAAACATAACCTTCCCGTTGAAATTCTTCGGGATACCCCCCACCCAAGGGTGATCCCGTGTTTGAACTCAAACCATTACCTGATAATCTTAAGTATGCTTATCTTGATGAACAGGAAATATATCTTGTTATTATTAGTGCTAACCTTTCAGAGAAAGAAGAAGAAAGATTATTGAAAACTCTGAAGAAGCACCGAGCAGCTAATGGATATACTCTGGATGATCTTAAGGCACTACTGGAATCTGGCACTTTGCCATCTGCCATGGCAGATGGTAAAGGCATGGTCGGCGGATGGCAAAGGCTTTGCCATCTGCCAGCAGATGGCAAACAGTTTTTCTGAAACCATGCCGGCAAAGGCTTCTTTGCCGTCTGCTGGCTGATGGCAAAGAGCCTGTGGCTTTTCCATCAGTTGGCAGATGGCAAAGCCTCTTAACGGGGTTTGCCCCATTAGAAGGCTAACGACATACTTTGCCGCCTGCCAGCAGATCGCAAAGGCTGCAGGATCTTTCTCGTCTGCCAGCAGATGGCAAAGGCTGCAGGCTCTTTGCCGTCTGCCAGCAGATGGTAAAGGCTGCATGCTTGGCCGTCTGCCAGCACATGGCAAAGAGCTTTGCCATCTACTGGCAGATGGCAAAGATCCCAAATAGGCCAGCCCAAATTTTACATGTAGATGACACGTGGCCTCTTTGCCATCTGCCAGCTGATGGAAAAGCTCTTCTTTCTTTGATGCTCATGTCCCTTTCTTCACTTCTTTCCTGCCCTTCTCTCTTCTCACTAGCCACATGGATGGACTCTTGACGATTATAGTGCCTCGTCGCACTTTTCTGCAAAAGAAACAAGTAACGAGTAAATGATCTTTTATATGATTTTCATTCAAATATATCACAAGTCATAGCAAGAATGGATGGATATATCACGATAGATGCTAAATTTGAGTGCCAAATTATATATATGAAATGCACTTATCAAGTTCCCCAACACTTAAATCTTTACTTGTCCTCAAGTGAAGGCATATGACAAGAGCAAGATAGTGAATAGTGAGCTGACTAGAGAATGCCAAGTGAAGTAGATCTCTAAACAATGCATGCTTTGGACTTATCTAGTGCAAATAATTGGTCAAGAGTGCTACAAAGCAATAGGATACTAGTAGACTCAATCATTTTAAAGTTTTACAATTATAAAAGTGGATCAACAAGTTCAAATGATGATTGTGCCAAAGGTTCCTAAAGAGAGCATGATCTAGAGCACAAAAAAGAACATAAACTTGTGATCAGTTCACTTATTTACAGAAGTAAAGCAATGATAATATTTTATCGATCTCACCAAAGGAACATACCACCGATCCCGAGAACATGGTATACACCTGGATCGACCAATTATTAGTTTTTTTGTTTGTCTCCCCAAAGGAACATACCACCGATCCCGAGAACATGGTATACACCTGGTTCAACACTTACATTTTTTATTATTAATTACTGCCCAAGCTAACCCGATTTCACATGCCACCGATCCCGGGAACATGATATGCTACTGTAGGTAGTCAGACTTATTTATTCATTATTACTTATCTTAAATGAACAACACATAAGCACAAAAATAGGAATCATCACTTCTCCATGTCTAGTTCACATGCTACCGATCCAGGGAACATAGCATGCTAATCCGTAGTGGTTATGTGATTGCTCTCAATGGGAACACATTAGGCACATACTCAGTATCTGACACTTAATGATCTAGGTGTATCGAGGTAAAAGCAGAAAATGATTAAGTTTTCTAGTGTACTAGGGATTTGAGCACTCAAAACTAATAGCTTTCACTAATTTCAGCAAAGCAAGCATTGTGTAGATCACTAGGTTACGAGGCATTCAACACTCACTTCACATATTAACATCAAGCACCATATGTCAAATAAAATTCAGTGGGGCAACATTTAAGGCATGGCTTAAGCAACCCAAATAACATTTGATTTCAGCATGTACCAATGGATGATATACTCGGAATGGGTCATGAAATAGCTCACCGGGTTTTTATAGGAAGTAGCACTCGCTCGACACTCTCTAAACTGCAACTCTTCTCCTTTGCTTCCTCGTGCATTGTGACTCCTCTCCTTTTGCTTCCCTATCCTCATGCCTGCTCCAACTTCTCTCTTCATGTGTGCTCCTTGCTTCTCCTCATCCCCAAGCCATGGGTCCACCGGGGTCCCAGGGAATGTCATCTCGAACTTGGTCAGCATGTAGTGATTCGTGCACAAGCAAGAACCTGAAAAAGCACTCAACGAAAGAGACAATGCAAGTGGTAGGGATAATACCCTCCAAGTCATCAATCGAATATCCAATTACATAAGCATAGCTATAAAGAACATGTTTAGGATGGTACAAATCAGTAAGCTCAATGCTAGTATTAGAATCACACGTTTCATTAAGCATGGGTATAGCATTAGGAACATAAGTATGATGAACAGAGATATGAGAAATGCCACTAACAGGGTGTGTATGATCATGTCCAAGCAAATAGTTTTACAAATCTACCTTAAGTGATGGCATCATGCAATGCAAGGTAGTAGCAAACAAATCATATGAAGACATGTCATTAAGAGGATTAGATAAACCTGACACATCACGCTCTGGTATGAAAATAGGCAAATGAATCTCAGGTTCTTCATCTGCATCTATAGCAGCTTCTTTTGCTTCTTCAGGAGGGATAGACATTGGATCTTCAACTTGATCACTTGGGCATTTGAGCTCTGGATCATCTTGTCCCTTGGCTACGAGTACATCTTCAATCTGAGGTATCTCTTCCTCTGGGCTATCGCTATCTTGCTCAGCTAAATGTGAGGATGTTGGAACCTCAAATGTATCAATGGATATCTCAGCCACACTCAACTCAAGCTGTGATGATATAGTACTGCAAGCGTTGATATCTCATCAAAACAGAGACGAACCAGGTCGCGTCACTAGGCACTAGGCACGCGGCATCCACCATCTCCACCCTGCAGCCGGATCATGGCCCGAGCGCCATTCGCGTGATCCCAGGGCCCGACGCCAACCCCGAACCAGACCAAAGGAAATCTACGGTAGAGAGGGAGGAAAGGGGGGCGCGCACCGTATCCGGCGTGGAGGGAGGCGGTATGGAAGACGCCGGCGTAGGAGGATCCGTCGCGGACCTGGACCTCGACAGGGAGGGCCATGGACGAGGGGGAGGGCCGGCGACGGGGCGGGGGAGCGCCGGCGACGGGGCGGGGGAGGGCCGGCGACGG
>NC_041391.1:393989791-394016187 GCF_002162155.2 Triticum dicoccoides | reverse complement strand
AGGGGAGCGACGCGGCCGGTGACAGGGCAGGGAAGCGACAGGGCCGGCGACAGGGTGGCGGGGGAGGGCCGGCGACGGGGCGGGGGAGCGACGCTGACAGGTTGGGGGAGAGACGCGGCCGGAGACAGGGCGGGGGAGCGACGGGGCCGGCGACAGGATGTCGGCGGGCGAGCCTAGAGCGCCATCGACGGGGGCTGTTCGGTGTGTGGATGAGATGCGAACGTTGTTTTTTTACCTGGATGGGTGGGGAGAGTGGGAGGGGATAACCCCACAGTTTTTTTTACCTAGAAAAAAATAACCCCATCTCTTTGCCATCTGCCAGTAGATGGCAAAGAATATTTGCCTCTACTGGCAGATGGCAAAGAGGTGGGGCTGGTACGCCGTTACACTCTTGACGACCACAGGATTTGCCAACCTCTTTGCCATCTGCTGGCAGATGGCAAAGATTATTTGCCATCCACTAGCAGATGGCAAAGAATTGGCTGATGGCAACCATATTCTTTGTCGTCTGTCAGTTCTTTGCCATCTGTTTTTTATAAGCAGATGGCAAAGACGTTCTTTGCCATCAGCTGGCAGATGGCAAAGAGCTGGCTGATAGCAAATTCCCTGTTTCCAGTAGTGAGGGCATTAGCCCCACATTATGCCAACACAAAATTATAGTGAAGAAAGATGCCAAACCAGTTAGAGATCCTCAACGATGACTAAATCCCAAGATGAAAGAAGTGGTAAGAAAGGAGATACTAAAGCTCCTCGAAGCAGGTATTATTTATCCCGTTGCTGATAGTGAATGGGTAAGTCCTGTCCATTGTGTTCCTAAAAAGGGAGGTATTACCGTTGTTCCTAATGATAAAGATGAATTGATCCCGCAAAAAATTATTACAGGTTATAGGATGGTAATTGATTTCCGTAAGTTAAATAAAGCTACTAAGAAAGATCATTATCCTTTACCTTTTATTGATCAAATCCTAGAAAGACTATCCAAACACACACTTTTCTGCTTTCTAGATGGTTATTCTGGTTTCTCTCAAATACCTGTGTCGGCGAAGGATTAATCTAAAACTACTTTTACTTGCCCTTTTGGTACTTTTGCTTATAGATGTATGCCTTTTGGTTTATGTAATGCACCTGCTACCTTTCAAAGATGCATGATGGCTATATTCTCTGATTTTTGTGAAAAGATTTGTGAGGTATTCATGGATGATTTCTCTGTTTACGGATCCTCTTTTGATGATTGTTTGAGCAACCTGGATAGAGTTTTGTAGAGATGCGAAGACACTAGTCTCGTCCTGAATCGGGAAAAGTGTCACTTTATGGATAATGAAGGCATTGTCTTGGGGCATAAGATTTTCGAGAGAGGTATTGAAGTTGACAAAGCCAAAGTTGATGCTATTGAAAAGATTCCATGTCCCAAGGACATAAAAGGTATAAGAAGTTTCCTTGGTCATGCCGGTTTTTATAGGAGGTTCATTAAGGACTTTTCTAAAATCTCTAGGCCTCTGACTAATTTATTGCAAAAAGGTATTCCTTTTATCATTGACGATGATTGTGTAGAAGCATTTGAAATACTTAAGAAAGCTTTGATCACTGCACCTATTGTTCAGCCACCTGATTGGAATTTACCTTTTGAAATCATGTGCTATGCTAGTGATTATGCTGTAGGTGCTGTTCCAGGGCAAAGACTCGATAAGAAATTGAATGTTATCCAGTATGCTAGTAAGACTCTTGATACTGCCCAGAGAAATTATGCTACTACTGAAAAAGAATTCTTAGCAGTTGTGTTTGCATGTGATAAGTTTAGACCTTATATTGTTGATTCTAAAGTTACTATTCATACTCATCATGCTGCTATTAAATATATTATGGAAAAGAAAGATGCTAAGCTTAGACTCATTAGATGGGTTCTCTTGCTCCAAGAATTTTATTTGCATATTATTGATAGAAAGGGAGCTGAGAACCCCGTTGCAGACAACTTGTCTAGGTTAGAGAATGTTCTTGATGACCCACTGCCTATTGATGATAGCATTCCTGATGAACAATTAGCAGTCATTAATGCTTCTCGTACTGCTCCTTGGTATGCTGATTATGCTAATTACATTGTTGCTAAATTTATACCGCCTAGTTTCACATACCAGCAAAAGAAAAAGTTCTTTTATGATTTAAGACATTACTTCTGGGATGACCCACACCTTTATAAAGAAGGAGTAGATGGAGTTATTAGACATTGTGTGCCTGAGCATGAACAGGAACAAATCCTACGCAATTGGCACTCTGAATCCTATGGAGGACACCACGCTGGAGATAGAACTGCACACAAGGTACTACAATCTGGTTTTTATTGGCCTACTCTCTTCAAAGATGCTCGTAAGTTTGTCTTATCTTGTGACGAATGTCAAACAATAGGTAACATTAGTAGACGTCAAGAAATGCCTATGAATTATTCTCTTGTTATTGAACTGTTTGATGTTTGGGGCTTTGGTTATATGGGACCTTTTCCTGCCTCTAATGGTTATACACATATTTTAGTTGCTGTTGATTACGTTACTAAGTGGGTAGAAGCTATTCCAACTAGTAGTGTTGATCATAACACTTCTATTAAAATGCTTAAAGAAGTTATTTTTCCGAGGTTTGGAGTCCCTAGAAATCTCATGACTGATGGTGGTTCACATTTTATTCATGGTGCTTTCCGTAAGATGCTTGCTAAGTATGATGTCAATCATAGAATCGCATCTCCTTATCATCCGCAGTCTAGTGGTCAAGTAGAGTTGAGCAATAGAGAGCTCAAATTAATTTTGCAAAAGACTGTGAATAGATCTAGAAAGAATTGGTCCAAAAACTTGATGATGCATTATGGGCCTATAGAATTGCATACAAAAATCCTATGGGTATGTCTCCATATAAGATGGTTTATGGAAAAGTGTGTCATTTACCTCTTGAACTTGAACATAAAGCATATTGGGCTATTAAAGAGCTCAACTATGACTTCAAACTTGCCGGTGAGAAGAGGTTGTTTGGTATTAGCTCACTTGATGAATGGAGAACCCAAGCCTATGAGAATGCCAAGCTATTCAAAGAAAAATTCAAACACCGGCATGACAAAAGGATACAAAAGCGTGAGTTTAACGTAGGAGATTATGTGTTATTATTCAACTCTCGTTTAAGATTTTTTGCTGGAAAACTTCTCTCAAAATGGGAAGGTCCTTACGTTATCGAGGAGGTCTATTGTTCTGGTGCCATAAAAATCAACAACTTCAAAGGCACAAGTCCGAGGGTGGTAAACGGTCAAAGAATTAAACATTATATTTCAGGTAATCCTATCAATGTTGAAACTAATATTACATAAGGGACACTTTCCAGAATGTTCCAGACTCCAAAAAAGAATAGGTATGTGCTACAGTAAGTAAACTGACTCCAAAACAACTCCAATGGCAATTTTTATTAGTTTTGGAATATTTAAGAATTTTAGGAAGAAAAAGTAGTCTGAAGGGGACATGAGCCCCCACGAGAGTGGAGGGAGCCCCCCCTACTGGGCGCCCCCCTGTCTCGTGGGCACCTTGTGTGCCTCCCGGACTCCGTTTTCTTGCACGTTACGTACTTTGGTCGGTAAAAATTCAATATATATACTCCTGAAGGTTTTGACCACCGTATCATGCAAATATCCTTTGTTTTTGTTTCGAGCTGTCTCTGTTGCAGATTAAGAGCACCATGACGTCGCCCTCCTCCAACAACGAAGACAAGGATGCTTGGCTATTGAAGATAGAGCTAAAAAGATAAGAGCTGTAAGAGATCAACAAGGATGAAGGGATCAAGAAGGCCATGGATGTTCAAGCTCCGGCAATGAAAGAAGAAGACATCCCTCAACCTTTACCTAACCTTTTCACTCCAACAGAGATTGAAGCTTTCAAGATGATTGAGTTAGCTCGCATACAGAACAAGTATTTATGCAGGAGAATATTCTGTTGAAGGATCATATCTCCGGACTCAAGGGCATTATCCGCAAGTTGGACGAGCTTTTATGCTCAATGTGTGATTATCCATTGTCATCATCACCACCTCCATCACCTCTGAGGAAATAATCACATGGGTATGGGCACTCCCCTTGGCAACCGCCAAGCTTGGGGGAGGTGCCCCGGTATCGTATCACCATCACACTCCTATCTTTACCGTTTTATTTAGTTTGATCCTTTTAGCAGTATCTTGATCTAGTAGATTGAAGTTTTGATATCAAGTAGTTTTGAGTTTTGCATTGTGATCTCTTTTTGTAATCGAGTCCGTGAGCTATCTATAATAAAGATTAGTGTTGAGTTAAGGGCTTTGCTATGTTGCTATGATCTTGAGAAAGTAGAAAGAATAAAAGAGTTCATATTGATCTTATGGATAGTGATAACTTCACATATAGAAAGTATGAGGCATAAAAATTGTTGAGAGTTGATGAACGTAGTTTTGGTCATCGTTGCAATTAATAGGAAGTGATAAGGAAAGAGAGGTTCACATATAAATATATTATCTTGGACACCTTTTATAATTGGGAGCACTCATTAAGTATGACATGCTAAAAGAGTTGACGTTGGAAAAGGAAGACTACGAAATAGTTTATATTTTCCGACATCTTAGTTAAAGTATATTGTCATTAACCTTCCAAACATGTTGAGCTTGCCTTTCCCCCTCATGCTAGCCAAATTCCTTGCACCAAGTAGATATACTACTTGTGCTTCCAAATATCCTTAAACCCAGTTTTGCCATGAGAGTCCACCATACCTACCTATGGATTGAGAAAGATCCTTCAAGTAAGTTGTCATGTTGCAAGCAATAAAAATTGCTATCTAAATATGTATGACTTATTAGTGCAGAGAAAATAAGCTTTGTACGATCTTGTTGTGGAAGTAATAAAAGCGACGGACTGCATAATAAAGGTCCACATACAAGGGGCAATATAAAGTGACGTTCTTTTGCATTAAGATTTTGTGCATCAACCCTAAACGCACATGACAACCTTTGCTTCCCTCTGCGAAGGGCCTATCTTTTACTTTATGTTTTTACTTTATGCTTGAGTCAAGGTGATCCTCACCTTTCCCTTTTTCATTTTATCCTTTGGCAAGCTCCTCGTGTTTGAAAGATCATGATATATATATATATATCCAATTGGATGTAAGTTAGCATGGGCTATTATTGTTGACATCACCTAAAGGTGAATACGTTGGGAGGCAACACAATAAGCCCCTGTCTTTCTCAGTGTCCGGCTGAAACTCCATAACCACAAGTGTTGTGTGAGTGTTAGCAAATGTAGAAGGCTACAAGATAATTGAGTATATGAGCTTGCTGAAAAGCTCTATTGTTGACTCTTTATGATGTCATGATAAATTGCAATTGCTTCAGTGACTAAGATTATAGTTTATTAGTTCCCAATGAAGTTTTTGAACCATACTTGACATTGTGAATTTATTGTTACTTGAGCATAAGAAATCATATGATTAAATCTATATATGTTGCTGTTATAAGAATGATCATGATGCCCTCATGTCTGTATTTTATTTTTATCGACACCTCTATCTCTAAACATGTGGACATATTTTTCGATATCGGCTTCCGCTTGAGGACAAGCGAGGTCTAAGCTTGGGGGAGTTGATACGTCCATTTTGCATCATGCTTTTATATCAATATTTATTGCATTATGGACTGTTATTACACATTATATCTCGATACTTATGGCTATTGTTTCTTGTTTTACAAGGTTTATCATGAAGAGGGGGAATACCGGCAGCTAGAATTCTGGCTGGAAAAGGAGCAAACATTGGAAACCTATTCTGCACTGCTCCAAAAATCCTGAAACTCCACGAAACATGTATTTGGAATTTATAAGAATTATTGAGCAAAAGAAATACACCAGGGGGCCCACACCCTGTCAAGGAGAGTGGAGGGCGCCTCCCCACTTGGCGCGCCCCTATCTCCTGAGCCCCCTGGTGGGCCTCCAGTGTCCATCTTCTGCTATATTAGAGCTTTTACCCTGGAAAAAATCGTGGGCAAGCTTACGGGATGAAACTCCGCCGCCACGAGGTGGAACCTTGGCGGAACCAATCTAGGGCTCCGGCGGAGCTGTTCTGCCGGGGACACTTCCCTCCGGAAGGGGGAAATCATCACCAACGTCATCACCAACGATCCTCTCATCGAGAGGGGGTCAATCTCCATCAACATCTTCACCAGCACCATCTCCTCTCAAAACCCTAGTTCATGCCTTGTATCCAATCTTGTATCAAAACCACAAATTGGTACATGTGGGTTGCTAGTAGTGTTGATTACTCCTTGTAGTTGATGCTAATTGCTTTACTTGGTGGAAGATCATATGTTCAGATCCTTTATGCATATTATTACCGCTCTGATTATGAACATGAATATGCTTTGTGAGTAGTTACGTTTGTTCCTGAGGACATGGGTGAAGTGTTGCTATTAGTGGTCATGTGAATTTGGTATTCGTTCGATATTTTGATGAGATGTATGTTGTCTTTTCCTCTAGTGGTGTTATGTGAACCTAGACTACATGACACTTCACCATTATTTGGGCCTAGAGGAAGGCATGGGGAAGTAATAAGTAGATGATGGGTTGCTAGAGTGACAGAAGCTTAAACCCTAGTTTAAGCATTGCTTCGTTAGGGGCTGATATGGATCTATATGTTTAATGATGTGGTTAGGTTTACCTTAATACTTTTTTTGTAGTTGCGGACGCTTGCAACAGGGGTTAATCATAAGTGGTATGCTTGTCCAAGTAAGGGCAGTACCCAAGCACCAGTCCACCCACATATCAAATTATCAAAGTACGGAACGCGAATCATATGAACGTGATGAAAACTAGCTTGACGGTAATTCCCATGTGTCCTCAGGAGCTCCTTTCTCATTATTAGAAATTGTCCAGGCTTATCCTTTGCTACATAAAGGATTGGGCCACCTTGCTGCACTTTATTTACTTTATTTACTTGCTACTCGTTACTATTTATCTTATTACAAAACTATCTATTACCTATTATTTCAGTGCTTACGGAGAAAACCTTACCGAAAACCGCTTATCATTTCCTTCGGCTTCTCGTTGGGTTCGACACTCTTACTTATGGAAAGGACTACGATAGATCCCCTACACTTGTGGGTCATCTGTGACATTGGGCATCTTGCCCACCATAGCGCCTCCGCACTCCACTTGTTCGTCGCTCACCACCTTGGGCTTCACATTGAAGGTCTTCAGCCACAGGCCGAAGTGAGGTGGGATGCGGAGGAAGGCCGAAGTGGGGTGGGACTACGATAATAAATGCTGAAATGTTGAGGATGGAGTTGGGGGCCAGGTCGTGGAAGACTAGTCCTAGTAGAACATCAGTCCGCGGACGGACGGTGGAGGGGGAACCCCAGCCGGCGGATGAAGTGGGAAAGAAATACCACCCTTTCTTGGGGCTCCGGGGTGGGGATGATCTGCCCCTTGGCCGGAAGCCGATGAGCGATGTCTTCGGACAAGTACCCGGCCTCCCGGAGCTTCTTGATGTCCTCCTTCTTGATGGAGGAGGCCATCCACTTGCCTCCAGCTCCGGATCCGGACATGATTTGAGTGCTTTTTGGACGGAAGAGATGGGTGCTAGGGCATTGGAGCTCGAGGATGAATGAGAAGAGGAAGAAGAGGGAGTGGGTGAAAGAGGGGAATCCTGATACCTTTATAAAGGCAATAAAAATCGTGCGCCTCCCCGTTCACCCTAAAACTCGCTTATTTCCCAAGCGCCGTGCTGATGGAACGGTTGGGTCACCCGTGATAAGGGGACACGATCTCTGCTTCGACAAGACGTGCCAAGGAAACCGCACCTCGAAATACGGAGGGGCAGGATAAAAAACGGTTCGAATAAAGACCGGGTCGTGGTGTGATGTCACGCTATGAGTTGTCAGCGGATTGGACTCGTGGTATATTATACTCTCTACAGTGGTATATGGAATTTGTTTTGTAGAGCCGGACACGATTCTTGTGTTCAAGATCTACTTTGAAGTATTCGGAGATGGAACCCGCCTTGTAATGCCGAAGACAATCTGCGCGCCAGACTAATCGTCATTGAAGCCTGGTTCAGCGGCTACTGAGGGAGTCCTGGATTAAGGGGTCCTCGGACAGCCGGACTATATGTTTATGCCGGACTGTTGGACTATGAAGATACAAGATAGAAGACTCGTCCCGTGTTCGGATGGGACTCTCCTTTGTGTGGAAGGCAAGCTTGGTGGTCAAGATATGAAGATTCCTTTCTCTGTAACCGACTATGTGTAACCCTAGCAACCTCCGGTGTCTATATAAACCGGAGGGTTTAGTCCGTAGAACAACAATCACAACCATAGGCCAGCTTCTAGGGTTTAGCCTCTATGATCTCGTGGTAGATCAACTCTTGTAATACTCATATCATCAAGATCAATCAAACAGGAAGTAGGGTATTACCTCCATCGAGAGGGCCAGAACCTGGGTAAACATTGTGTCCCCCGCCTCTTGTTACCATTAGCCTTAGACGCACAGTTTGGGACCCCCTACCCGAGATCCACCGGTTTTGACACTGACACGGATCTCGAAAGTTTATACCCTTGTAACGCCCACGATGCGGCTATATCTCCCACGTGTCGAGGCACGACTTAGAGGCATAACCGCATTGTGGTTTTGTCACAAGAAGGGTCATCTTCACACAATCCCATGTAATGAACAAGAAAGGGATAAATAGAGTTGGCTTACAATCGCCACTTCACACAATGAACATATAATTCATACATCATTCAGAGTACACACATAGTCCTACTACGGACACATCCAAAAGAAAGAAGATAGACCCCAAATGCTAGATCCCCGATCGTCCCAACTGGGCTCCACTACTGATCATCAGGAAAAGAAACGAAGTAACGGTCAAGGTCCTCGTCGAACTCCCACTTGAGTTTGGTAGCATCACCTGCACTGGTAACATCGGCACTTGCAACTGTTCGTTAGTATCTTGTGAGTCACGAGAACTCAGCAATCTCAAAACCCGCGAGATCAAGACTATTTAAGCTTAAGGGTAGGATAAGGTAATGATGTGGAGTTGCCACAATTGATAAGAAAAATATGGTGGCTAAAAGGCGAGTACAAGAGTAAGAAGAGAAACGATGCAACGGTCGTCATCTAGAAGTGATCAAGAAGTGATCCTAAAGACTACTTATGTTCAAACATAACCCAAACCCTGTTCACTTCACAGACTCTGCCGAAAAGTGATCATCACGGCTACACATGAGGTTGGGGCATTTTAATTAAGTCAAGTGTCAAGTTCTCTACAATAGGATATTAAGAAATTCCCATCTGCCACATAACCGCGGCACGGCTCTCGAAAGTTTATACCCTGCAGGGGTGTCCCAACTTAGCCCATCACAAGCTCTCATGATCAGCAAAGGATATTCCTTCTCCCGGGAAGCCCTGATTAGTCTCGGAATCTCGGTTACAAGACATTTTGACAATGGTAAAACAAGACCAGCAAGACGGCCCGACTGTGTCGACAAATCCAGATAGGAGCTGCACATATCTCGTTCTCAGGGCGCACCGGATAGGTCAGCCTATGAGTAAAACCAGGCCTAGAGTTGCCCCGCGGTGTCCCCACAGTCTGCCCATTTCAGACCAACACTCAGAGGAGCACTAGCCCCAGGGGGTTAAATAAAGATGCCCCTCGGGCTCATGAAAACCCAAGGGAAACTTAGTAGGTTGTTTGGCAAATGTAAAACCAAGGTTGGGCCTTGCTAGAGGAGTTTTATTCAAAGCGAACTATCAAGGGGTTCCCATAAACCCAACCGCATGACGAACGCAAAACCAAGGAACGTAACACCGGTATGATAGAAACTGAGGTGGCAAGAGTGGAACAAAACACCAGGCAAAAGGCCGAGCCTTCCACCCTTTACCAAGTATATTGATGCATTAATTAAAATAACAGATATTATGATCTCCCAACATAAACATGTTCCAACATGGAGCAATCTTCAACTTCACCTACAACTAACAACGCTATAAGAGAGGCTGAGTAAAAGCGGTAACTTAGCCAAACAACAGTTTGCTAGGAAGGTGGGTTAGAGGCTTGAGATGGCAATATGGGAGGCATGGTAAACAAGTGATAGGTAGCGCAACATAGTGATAGAACGAAGCAACTAGCAAGCAAAGATAGAAGTGATATCAAGTGTAATGGTCATCTTGCCTGAGACCCCGCAAGGAAGAAGAACGAGTCCAAGAAGTAGACAAACGGACATAGTCGAATGAATCCTCACAACTCCAGAACGAAACTGAAGCTAACGTGAGAAGTAAACCCGAAAGAAGCAAACAACATTGTAAACCAATAAGAATAAGCATGGCATGATGCACAAACAAGTATGATGCATGTCCGGTTTAAAGAGGCATGGCATGACAAAGTGCAACAAACAATACTACAAATTAAGTGGAGCTCAATATGCAACGAGTTGCATATTGACAAAACACCACACTCAAGTTACTTAGTTCGCTCTCATTTAGGTACACAAGAATATTAAAAGTTGTTAAAAATGGCAAGAGGTGAAATATAAGTAAACCAACTATTTAGGCAAGTTAAAATGAGTCCGGAAACAGCAAACAACAATTCCAGAAAATCCTCATGTCCATATTTTGAATTAGCTAATGTTCTGCACTAAACCATGATTTAGAGTTGTTAAACATGCAAAGTAATGCCACCATGTAAATCTATGCATTTTTCCACCCCATTTACATATAATGTTTATTAAAATTGGAGCTATTGTTATTTAGTTATGAAATAAATCATTTTAACATGGCATTTATGCAAAATTAAATAAGCAACAAGTTTAAACATTTTAAACATGGATGAAAGTGGCATAATGTGAAACTAGATGAAATCCTAAGCATTTTACATATATACATTATTTACATATGATGCACCACTTGTGAGTTATTAAATGCATGAACTCTAGTGGTTTTTCTGCAAAACTAGAAATCCTGGGAAAATGCGAAAATCGGAGTACCAGGAAAAAATACACAACGGGCTGGATTAGAGCACAACTAGGCCAACAGAGATGGACTGGGTGGTGGCTCACATTGGGCCTATTGGAGGCTGGGCCTTGGGAAGCAGGCCAACAGCAAGAGAGCGGGCAGGCTGCGGTTGCTGGGCTGCTCCTGGCTGGATCGAACGAGGGGTCAATGTATGGGCGAGCGGTACGAGCGAATCCCCTCTGCTCGATGCTGAGCAAGCAAAGTCCAGCGACGCTGGGACTTGGTGAAGGCGGACCCTCTCCGACAAGGCGAGGACAGGGCTAAGGTGACCCGATCCTCCGCGGGACGTGGCGCCTCGCCGGATCTGGTGGAGACGGCGACGAACGGGGCAGGGCGGCGACGGGAGCTACAAGGCCATGAAGGGGAGAATTTAGAGAAAAATGGAGAGGAAGGAGGAAGAATGAGGGAGGGAGGCAGGGCATGGCGCTGGACCCGTTCCTGCCGGAGTCGCGCTCGCCGGCATGGAGGAGGAGGCCAGGACGGCGAGGTCCTCAAGACCCTGGGCTCGGGCGCTCGGCCTTGGGAGCGTTTGGGCTGAAAGGGCTCCGATGAGGCGAGGCACGAGATGTTGGGGAACGTTGCAGAAAATTAAAAAAAATTCTACGGTTTCACCAAGATCCATCTATGATTTGATCTAAGAAATGAGTGATAGGAGTGCATCTACATACCCTTGTAGATCGCGAGCGGAAGCATTCAAGAGAACGGGGATGATGGAGTCGTACTCGCCGTGATCCAAATCACCCATGACCAAGTGCTGAACGGACAGCATCTCCGCGTTCAACACACGTACGGAGCGGATGACGTCTCCTCCTTCTTGATCCAGCAAGGGGGAAGGAGAGGTTGAGGAAGAAGGCTCCAGCAGTAGCACGACGGCGTGATGGTGGTGGAGATGCAGTACTCCGGCAGGGCTTCGCCAAGCAACCGCGGGAGGAGGAAGAGGTGTAGCAGGGGGAGGGAGGCGCCAAGACTCAGGGGTGCGGCTGCCCTCCCTCCCCCCTCCTTTATAGGCCCCCTGGGGGGCGCCGGCCCTAGAGATGGGAATCTCCCAAGGGGCGGCGGCCAGGGGGGTGGATTGCCCCCCAAGGCAAGTGGTGGGCCCCCCACCCTAGGGTTTCCAACCCTAGGCGCAGGGGGGCCCAAGGGGGGCGCACCAGCCCACTAGGAGATGGTTCCCCTCCCACCTCAGCCCACGAGGCCCTCCGGGACAGGTGGCCCCACCCGGTGGACCCCCGGGACCCTTCCGGTGGTCCCGGTACAATACCGGGTGACCCCGAAACTTTCCCGATGGCCAAAACAGCACTTCCTATATATAAATCTTCACCTCCGGACTATTCCGGAACTCCTCGTGACGCCCGAGATGTCATCCCGGACTCCGAACAACATTCGGTAATCACATACAAGTCTTCCCAATAACCCTAGCGTCACCGAACCTTAAGTGTGTAGACCCTACGGGTTCGGGAATCATGCAGACATGACCGAGACAGCTCTCCGGCCAATAACGAACAGCAGGATCTGGATACCCATGTTGGCTCCCACATGTTCCACGATGATTTCATCGGATGAACCACGATGTCGAGGATTCAATCAACCCCGTATACAATTCCCTTTGTCAGTCGGTACCTTACTTGCCCGAGACTCGATCGTCGGTATCCCAATACCTCGTTCAGTCTCGTTACCGGCAAGTCACTTTACTCGTACCATAATGCATGATCCCGTGACCAAACACTTGGTCACTTTGAGCTTATTATGATGATGCATTACCGAGTGGGCCTAGAGATACCTCTCCGTCATACGGAGTGACAAATCCCAGTCTCGATCCGTGTCAACCCAATAGACACTTTCGGAGATACCTGTAGTGCACCTTTATAGTCACCCTTTTATGTTGTGACGTTTGGTACACCCAAAGCAGTCCTACGGTATCCGGGAGTTACACGATCTCATGGTCTAAGGAAAGGATACTTGACATTGGAAAAGCTCTAGCAAACGAACTACACAATCTTGTGCTATGCTTAGGATTGGGTCTTGTCCATCACATCATTCTCCTAATGATGTGATTCTGTTATCAGCGACATCTGATGTCCATAGTCAGGAAACTATGACTATCTGTTGATCAACAAACTAGTCAACTAGAGGCTTACTAGGGACATATTATGTATTCACACGTGTATTACGATTTTCGGATAATACAGTTATAGCATGAATAAAGACAATTATCATGAACAAGGAAATATAATAATAATCATTTTATTATTGCCTCTAGGGCATACTTCCAACAGTCTCCTACTTGCACTAGAGTCAATAATCTAGTTACATTGTGATGAATCGAACAACCATAGAGTTCTGGTGTTGATCATGTTTTGCTCACGAAAGAGGTTTAGTCAACGGATCTGCAACATTCAGATCCGTATGTACTTTGCAAATATCTATGTCTCCATCTTGAACATTTTCACGGATGGAGTTGAAACGGCGCTTGATGTGCCTGGTCTTCTTGTGAAACCTGGGCTCCTTGGCAAGGGCAATAGCTCCAGTGTTGTCACAGAAGTGTTTGATCGGCCCCGACGCATTGGGTATGACTCCTAGGTCGGTGATGAACTCCTTCAACCAAATTGATTCATGCGCTGCCTCCGAGGCTGCCATGTACTCCGCTTCACATGTTGATCCCGCCATGACGCTCTGCTTGCAGCTGCACCAGCTTACTGCTCCACCATTCAACGTTTGTGACTTAGAGTCATCCAGATCTGTGTCGAAGCTAGCGTCGACGTAACCCTTTACGACGAGCTCTTTGTCACCTCCATAAACGAGAAACATGTCCTTTGTCCTTTTCAGGTACTTCAGGATATTCTTGACCGCTGTCCAGTGTTCCTTGCCGGGATTACTTTGGTACCTTCCTACCAAACTTACGGCAAGGTTTACATCAGGTCTGGTACACAGCATGGCATACATAATAGATCCTATGGCTGAAGCATAGGGGATGACACTCATCTCTTCTTTATCTTTTGCCGTGGTCGGGCATTGAGCCGAGCTCAATCTCACACCTTGCAATACAGGCAAGAACCCTTTCTTGGACTGATCCATTTTGAACTTCTTCAAAATCTTATCAAGGTATGTGCTTTGCGAAAGACCTATGAGGTGTCTCAACCTATCCCTATAGATCTTGATGCCTAATATGTAAGCAGCTTCTCCAAGGTCCTTCATTGAAAAACACTTATTCAAGTAGGCCTTAATGCTGTCCAAAAGTTCTATATCATTTCCCATCAAGTGTATGTCATCTACATATAATATGAGAAATGCTACAGAGCTCCCACTCACTTTCTTGTAAACGCAGGCTTCTCCATAAGTCTGCATAAACCCAAACGCTTTGATCATCTCATCAAAGCGAATGTTCCAACTCCGAGATGCTTGCACCAGCCCATTAATGGATCGCTGGAGCTTGCATACTTTGTTAGCATTCTTAGGATCGACAAAACCTTCCGGCTGCATCATATACAGTTCTTCCTTAAGATGTCCATCAAGGAATGCCGTTTTGACGTCCATCTGCCATATCTCATAATCATAGTATGCGGCAATTGCTAACATGATTTGGACGGACTTCATCTTCGCTACGGGAGAGAATGTCTCATCGTAGTCAACCGCTTGAACTTGTCGATAACCCTTAGCGACAAGTCGAGCTTTATAGATGGTAACATTACCATCCACATTCGTCTTCTTCTTAAAGATCCATTTGTTTTCTATTGCTCGCCGATCATCGGGCAAGTCTGTCAAAGTCCATACTTTGTTTTCATACATGGATTCTATCTCGAATCACATGGCTTCCAGCCATTTGTTGGAATCTGGGCCCGCCATCGCTTCTTCATAGTTCGAAGGTTCACCGTTGTCTAACAACATTATTTCCAAGACAGGGTTGCCGTACCACTCTGGTGCGGAACGTGTCCTTGTGGACCTACGAAGTTCAGTAGCAACTTGATCCGAAGTACCTTGATCATCATCATTATTTTCCTCTCCAGTTGGTGTAGGCATCACATGAACATTTTCCTGAGCTGCACTACTTTCCTGTTCAAGAGGTAGTACTTCATCGAGTTCTACTTTCCTCCCACTTACTTCTTTCGAGAGAAACTCTTTTTCCAGAAAGGATCCGTTCTAGGCAACAAAGATCTTGCCCTTGGATCTTAAGTAGAAGGTATACCCAATGGTTTCCTTAGGGTATCCTATGAAGACGCATTTTTCCGACTTGGGTTCGAGCTTTTCAAGTTGAAGTTTCTTGACATAAGCATCGCATCCCCAAACTTTTAGAAACGACAGCTTAGGTTTCTTCCCTCTAACACCCCAAATATTTAACCAAGTTTTTGATATTAAAATCTTGCCAGGAGTTTTAAATTTTTGCATTCTGGACTTCTCTGTGGATTTCAGAAAGAAAACTTTTCTTTAATGTTGTTGGGTTTTATCTTTCCCAAGTGGAGCTTTCCAAAATTTTGGACTTCGATGCCATCTCATTAAAACATTTTCTAAATCAGTAGATTTATTTATTAAATTATTTCACCCTGAGCTTTAATCATTAAAATGGCTTGTTTTATATTTTTGGACCTCTGTTTGTACTGCAGCCTGTTGATAACTTTAACTAATATTTCAACCAAAATTTGGAGATGTCATATGATGCACCTAGATCACTTTTGTGTAATAAAAAAAATATTTCATTGCTTATTTTGAGTGTTACACATGTTTTTCTTCTCTGGTCTAGTGGGCATTTTTGCACTACAACCCAATTAAATGTTTCCCTAGAGCCTCCACCAAAATTATGGGATATGAGTAGTAGCATGCCATCCAACTTTATGCAAAAACATAGTGATGTTCTTTGAAATATTTGAGTGCATCAACCTCTTTTTCATTCTGGACCAGACTTGTGTTTTCTACTGCAACCCCATCCTTCCTTGCTCAAGTGACTTTGTGCTTTCTCATGCTTATAGTCAACCCTGCAAAACCCCTAAGTCCAGGAGCATGCCTTGTTTGGAACACTTTTGGCCCATGTTGTAATGCCATTTGCTTCCTGTCCAGAAGTGTAGTTTGGCAAAACTTGCACTAGCAAGTTTCTCCTTCTTGCAAACTAACTTCACCACACCCTCTTGCACCCATAGAGACACTACTCTGGAGAATTTGGCCACTCCAAGAACTACCTAGGTGCCTTTGGCATTTTGTCACACACTCTGAGTGCACAGCCAGATTTGGCATGAATCCCAGTTTTCATGGTGAACTTGAGCCCCTGACCAATCCACCATGTCCCTCAGTCCCCTTGCTAAGCCTAGACTAGTCCTGTTAATTGCCAGCCTCAACCGCAACCCCTAGGATGCCCTGGCATTTCGTCGAGCATGTCCCGGGCGTGCTCTAGGCGCGCCTAGAGCGTGCGTTTGGCACCCACGAGCGCCCGAGCCGCCGCGTCACGCACCGCACTCAATCCGGCCCGTGACCGGTCCCAGCCAACGCTCCGTGTTCCCCTGCACCGCCACACCACCCCGACCAACCTGGCACCCCACAGCGCCACCGTCAGGACGGCCGTGGCGGCTAGCTGGCGGACGCTTGCAGCCCCGGCCGTGTCGGCGCCGCCCAAGCCACCAGCGCTTGCCACCTGCCTCCTGGAGCAGT
Source organism: Triticum dicoccoides (assembly GCF_002162155.2). Taxonomy (NCBI): domain Eukaryota; kingdom Viridiplantae; phylum Streptophyta; class Magnoliopsida; order Poales; family Poaceae; genus Triticum; species Triticum dicoccoides. The sequence goes on along the minus strand of NC_041391.1, from coordinate 393,999,512 downwards.
GCGTGCTCATCCACAACTCCGTCCTCTAGCGCACGTCGCCGCCATGTCGCCCTAGCTACAGAACGGCGGTCGCCGGCAAGCTTATCCACGGCCGCTGCAAACCGACCTCCATCGCCTATATAAGAGGCCCCTGAGCTCAACCCCGCACGCAGGCAGCCTCACACCATCCCACCCGTGCCCCCTAGCCGTCAATCGTAGGGAAAGGGGTCATCTCCTTCCTCTCCGGCGACTCCAGCCGCCGCCACTGACCCGCCCAATCCAGCGCCACCAAGGCTTCTCCCTCTCCATTCTCTCCACCAGGAACATTCCCTTCCTCCCGTGAGCGCGTCCCCCTACTCGATTTTGGTCGAAAGCCACTGCCGCCTCAAAATCACTTTCTCCGACGACCATCGTCCGCCGCGAAGCTCACCGCCGGCAGCCCCGACCACCCCAGAGGACGAAACCACCACCGGAGCAACCGCCTCGACCCCCTAAGCCCGCGGGTGACCTCCGTTTGTTGAACGGCGCCGCCGTTCGCCATCGAGCGTCGCCTGAGTCCCGCCCCCTCTCTCGGGCAGAGGAAGAGGAGGGAGAATAGACTAGTCGAACCTGACTGGTGGGCCAGGCGGGCCCACTGTCAGTGGCTCAGACACAGCCACGCTGGATAAGTGGAAGCGTATTTCCAGATTACGCCTTCGACGTGTACGTATATTCGAAACATTTTTCTTTTCTGTTTTATTTTAAATAATAGATTTTTGACCAAACTTTGACCAGCTGTATCTTTTTAAATACAGCTCCAAATAAATTAATTCTTTTTCCTACCACTTTCAAATATTGTCTACTTTATTTTAAGATTTATTTGAAAAAATTTCAAGACAACTTTTTGTGCTGTTTTGTTTTGTGTGTTAATTCATATATATTCTTTAAATAGGATTTTTGAAGATTTCAAGATGTTTTGGATGCACCCTTCCTTCCCATGACCTGAAGGCAAGCATTCTGAACCCTGGTGTAATACTTCTGTGTGTGTTTGTTGACTCGGTGATAACACCACCTCGACGCATGCATGCGTCATTTTATGTGAGGATGTGATCCTATCCTCGGGTGCATATTGATGATTTTATGCTGATAAAGTTGACATGATTTGTAATGGGAATCATCGTCATACGTCTTCATGCATACCGGAAGGGAAGCCGGGAAGGCCTCTGTCTTGGGTAGACACGGTCTTGTCCCTAGCCCTCCGTCGAGATGGTCGTGACCGGTATGGAATGAGGGGTATGTCGTGTGATGTGCCCAGCTGTTGTTTGAGATATATGCATTGTTATGCAAATCATGCAGGAAATATTACAACCTTCGGAGTCGACCGTAGATCGAGTCTTGTGCCAGTAACCCCCATACTTGCTTCGTACTACCACTCATCTCTACAATAAGTAGGGTACGGCTCAGTAAGTTGTCAACCCCTTTCCTAGCACACACCGTACAGAGAGGCCGTGGTGGAAGATACTGGAGGCATCCGGTAGTCATGCCACCGTGTCCGGGAGCATGGGTGTTTTGGTTGTAGCCGAAGGGGGTAGCTTCCCCAGTCTTGTGCGCGGTATAAATTTTGTGATCCCATGTTACGTCGAGGTTGTAGCCTCCCCACTTAGAGTTTTACTTGACAGGTGTCGCGGGTGAATCCAGACACAGGTGAGTTAAGCTGGTGTGTGCAAGTTAGGTGTGTTTTCAACAAAAAAGACCGTAGACGGAATTAGTCCCGATGGACTAAAGAAATCCGTTACTCGTGGGTAAAGAGTACACCCTCTGTAGAGATTAAAACCTATTCGAATAGCCGTGTCCAAGGTTAAGGACTACAGTCTGGGATGGGTCAAGTGTCGGTCTTAGTGTCGGTCTTCGGAGGTGAAACTATTAAACCAGAACTATAATTACTACCTGTGACTTGTGATAATTATGATCATTATTATTGTTGACTAACCCGTGTTATTATTGTTATTATCGAGTATCTCGGGGATGGTTCTACCTCCGGGATATTCACTATGATTGTTTCTTTTAAAGCCCTGTATGTGGTGTCGCTCAGACGCCCGACTGTGGCATTTCTTTTAAAGCCCTGTATGTGGTGTCGCTCAGATGCCCGACTGTGGCATTTCTTTTAAAGCCCTGTATGTGGTGTCGCTCAGACGCCCGACTGTGGCATTCCTTTTAAAGCCCTGTATGTGGTGTCGCTCAGACGCCCGACTGTGGCATTTCTTTTAAAGCCTTGTATGTGGCGTCGCTCAGACGCCCGACTGTGGCATTTCTTTTAAAGCCCTGTATGTGGTGTCGCTCAGACGCCCGACTATGGCATTTCTTTTAAAGCCTTGTATGTGGTGTCGCTCAGACGCTCGACTGTGGCACTTATTTTAAAGCCCTGTATGTGGTGTCGCTCAGACGCCCAACTGTGGCATGTTTATTATTTATTTCATAATTTTTATATTGCTATGTTATTGCATATTCATATTTAACATGCTCGTACGCATCAGAATTTTATTTATCATTGGTGACTGACGTCATGTTCATAGAATATTTTCAGCACATCGCTGTCATATTATGCCTGTGTTCTTAATGTTTGCGAGTACATTCAAAGTACTCACTGGCTTGTCCCTGGCTATTGTCTTGGCCAGATTTTCTTGCGCGGAGAGGAGCGACCACGCCGACAGTCCCGGAACTTAAGCAACGGTGATAGCAGTCTCGCGAAGATAGGAGTTGACCTGGTCAGCTGTTCCTGTGGAAACATGGAGTCCCATAGACACTGATGATCCACAAACCGCTTCCGCCATCGACCACTAGAAACCATTGTTGTACTCACAGGCCAGAATGGTCTTGTACTACATACTTTGTATTTGCTTGGAATTTCTGTATCAAGTTGGTGCCTCATCAGCTAACATGTATACTGGGGGTGGTGAGCACAAGGGCCATTTTTCTGGAAATTAATACCCGGAAAATCGGTCCCCACAGACTTGGTACCAGAGTCAGGCTGACCATTGGCTAATCCTATCTTAGCCAGGTTGGATAACTTAGGTTAACCAACCTACCAGATCCTAACCAAAACCCTAGCCAAGCTTCCCATGCAAGATAGCCACACAGGGATCCCGACACTTTTGGCAGTCAGTGCCCAACCTATCAGCCTAGCCTATCAATCCCACACCCGTGACCGATGGCAAAAATGTCTCATTCACAAGTGTGCGAAAGAAGACTCCATTCCCTTTTCTATAAAAGGGCACGCTAGCCTCAATACAACACAGCACAGCCTCTTCCCCAACCGAGCCACAATGCCTGGTCCCATAGTGCACAATGAGACCACAACAACCAATCTTGGAGGTTTCATGACCATACTCACAAACCTCACCCGTCGTGCCTACGCGTTAGAAGAGCCCCCAGAATATGTCGTGTACCAAGGACCCATGAGCGGTGAAGACCGCCAATTCTGGGCCACTGTGCACATCTATGGTAGGGGTTTGTCGCCAGAACGCCCCTACAGGTTCACCGGAAGATCAACTTCCTTCGAGCCACAAGCCATCCAGCTAGCCGCTAGAGAAGCTATAGTTCAACTCCGGCAATTGTCGCCTAGAGTTAACTGTCGCTCGTTCTACTACTACCCCAGGCGTGAAGGGTATGGTAGACCACCCCAAGTTGCCAGCAGAGACCACGAGGCGGATCCCGCATTGTTGCACCTAGTGCGCTATGTAAGTGCACTAGAGACATTGTTCGATCAAATCACTATTGATCTGATCACAGCTCGAGGAGAGCTGGTTCGTCGAGCCCCGGCAAGCAGGGAAGCCGAGTCCGATGCCGACAACCCAGTCGTGCTGTTTGGACACCCGATCGAGACCCTAAGGTCAGCTCCGACCAGCGGCCAAGGTATCTTGATGACCCCAGAAGTGCTTCGTCACCTTTTGGGAGCACACTCCAACGGGATTGTGGCCAACAATCCCCGCGATGGTCATCATCGCTACCCCAACCCTGCAGTTCCTCCGCCTTGTCTGACTAATCCCGGCAGTGAGACACGTGGAGAAGCCTCGACATCCACCAGGCACGCCCGTTTAGACATAAACGAGGTAGACTAAGCTGTACGAGTAGTGCCGAGTTTCAGTATATCCCCGCTTTGTAATCATGTAATCTTGTGTATTATCGCAGCCTATCATTGTGCCTCTATTTTTATAGTAGCCTTGCATAGTTTGTCAACGCATAGTTGCACGTTTCCAAGCACAACTACCAAAACCAGGCCCGACGACACCCACAGTAACACGTCTCTTTATGAGATATGTGTATCTCAAACACAGACCCCGACCTTTAGAGCTAATCTGGCAGATTTATTACGTTTCACTGCGGTAAATAAAACCAGCCAGATGCTATATAAGAAGGCCACCTTGTGACCTTACCCAGCAACCTTCACCTCGTGCACCACTCCCATGACCATTTCTTACCATGCCGAGCCCTAGTATTTATCGGAGAACCCTAGATGCAACCCCGGGTAGCTTTGTCAAAATATTGTGGGACTTTACCTGCAGTACCATGGGTTCTACCCAGCCACCCCAGTACGAGTTGTTCAAATCAAGAATCACCCCTTCCACCTCGGAATATTGGGCAGTAGTACACATTCCTCCCGTAGACCCCAACCAAGATCAAACGGAGGTTTCCTTCATGGGGAAATCTATGCCAACACCATGTTTGGCCATAGAGGCTACTGCGAACGAAGCAATTGCTCGTCTTCGATCCGCAGTGCCCTATGCCCGAGAGCGAGGATATTATTACTTTCCGAGCCGTGCAACGCTCGGGGGAGTTACATCTTTTCCGGGTGGGCGGATTGAGAGAGACCCAGTACTAGCCAACCTCATCCAGTACATCATCGCTCAAGAGCATTTGAACCAGCAAGTGATGGATTATCTCCAGAACCTCACTAATTTAAATCCTCAGATTGCCATTGGCAGACCACTGAGGCCCGATCCGGAGAGACACATACATCGACTGATCAATCCCCTTCCTCCGATAGAAGAGGAGTGCATTCCACTACCAGAGACTTTTCCTCGAGACCCTGTCGAGTTACCATTCTCATTTTAGGCGTCGCTGCTGTATTTGTTATTTCAGCATTTACTATTATGTTGTAACTCATTCATGGTACCTCGAATTTGTGCGACAAGTCGAGTATTTTAGTTTCTACTTTTGTGCGTGGTTTTCTTCGTGAGCAACCTGTGTGACCGCGAAAAATCCTGGAATGAGATTTTCTTCTTCCGGAATTTGCTACATCTTTTATCCCCTCACTGCATGGATTAATTGTTTTATTTCATGCAGCACCACGGCAGCAGACCCACAACCACTCAGACACTTACACTGCTTGCAAATACACGCAACCATGTTGCCTCTGACCAACCACCCCACTAAGTACTCCACAAGCCTCCAAGGGAGAGATTAGCGGATAATCATCCGGACACCATCCACCTCCAACACATCGGTAGCGGTAAAACTCTCGGGATTACGCCTAATACTCGTGATCACCGCCACCATGGAGAGCCAACAACCGAGCGGCAGCATCACAACGATGATCATAGATCATCGCGCACAGGAGCACGGAGAGCCCCAGCACTGCCGCCAGCCCACCACACACCAGGATCACGTACCAGTCCAGAACCATCTCCGCCATTAGAGCCTCGTCTCGAGCTCTGGTGAGCGGTAATGGAGGAGGAGGAGGAGAAGCGAGGCCAGGTGTGAAGATGAAGAAAGAGCACCGTGGTCATTTTATAGCTCGATATCGGTGTACGATGGACGAAGTCCACCAGCGCCGTTCGTCGCTCGATCGCCGGTGTTCGGAGACGAATCCGCGAGCAGTGCCGACAGCGCACTGGCCCGTGCAGTGAGTGCACACTGCACCGGCAGCAAGCACGCCGCGCACTACCGTAGTACGACCTAGATGCCCTACGTGCTAGACGTCGCCGGCGGAGAAAGCCGGGAAAGCGCGCGGGAGAGAGGAAGAAGAGAGAGCCAGAGGAAGAAGGAGAGACTGACAGTGGGCTCTGGTCCCACCTGTCAGCCAGAGGGGGCACTGTGCTCTTGGGTACGACCAGTGTATTGTTGAATTTAGAATTTATCCTCAATTCACGGCATCCAGCGTAGAGATCGCTCGTTTTTCTAAGCGTGGAACTTCTCCGCACAGCGCTAGTGCCACACTGTAGTTATTCACCACTTAATGCCCTCTCACTGTAGCCTCTTTCTACCGCTTGTGTAAAATGATCTTTTGATCTAGAAATAGTTTTTTTTTGTTTTACAACCCTTAGCAAATCTCGAGGACGAGATTTTTCTTAAGGGGGTTAGTAATTGTAACACCCCAAATATTGAACCAAGTTTTTGATATTAAAATCTTGCCAGGAGTTTTAAATTTTTGCATTCTGGACTTCTCTGTGGATTTCAGAAAGAAAACTTTTCTTTTATGTTGTTGGGTTTTATCTTTCCCAAGTGGAGTTCCAAAATTTTGGACTTCTATGCCATCTCATTAAAACATTTTCTAAATCGGTAGATTTATTTATTAAATTATTTCACCCTGAGCTTTAATCATTAAAATGGCTTGTTTTATATTTTTGGAGCTCTGTTTGTACTGCAGCCTGTTGATAACTTTAACTAATATTTCAACCAAAATTTGGAGATGTCATATGATGCACCTAGATCACTTTTGTGTAATAAAAAAATTATTTCATTGCTTATTTTGAGTGTTACACATGTTTTTCTTCTTTGGTCCAGTGGGCATTTTTGCACTACAACCCAATTAAATATTTCCCTAGAGCCTCCACCAAAATTATGGAATATCAGTAGTAGCATGCCATCCAACTTTATGCAAAAACATAGTGATGTTCTTTGAAATATTTGAGTGCATCAACCTCTTTTTCATTCTGGACCAGACTTGTGTTTTCTACTGCAACCCCATCCTTCCTTGCTCAAGTGACTTTGTGCTTTCTCATGCTTATAGTCAACCCTGCAAAACCCCTAAGTCCAGGAGCATGCCTTGTTTGGAACACTTTTGGCCCATGTTGTAATGCCATTTGCTTCCTGTCCAGAAGTGTAGTTTGGCAAAACTTGCACTAGCAAGTTTCTCCTTCTTGCAAACTAACTTCACCACACCCTCTTGCACCCATAGAGACACTGCTCTGGAGAATTTGGCCACTCCAAGAACTACCTAGGTGCCTTTGGCATTTTGTCAAACACTCTGAGTGCATAGCCAGATTTGGCATGAATCCAAGTTTTCATGATGAACTTGAGCCCCTGACTAATCCACCATGTCCCTCAGTCCCCTTGCTAAGCCTAGACTAGTCCTGTTAATTGCCAGCCTCAACCGCAACCCCTGGGATGCCCTGGCATTTCGTCGAGCATGTCCCGGGCGTGCTCTGGGCGCGCCCAGAGCATGCGTTTGGCACCCACGAGCGCCCGAGCCGCCGCGTCACGCACCGCACTCAATCCGGCCCATGACCGGTCCCAGCCAACGCTCCGTGTTCCCCTGCACCACCACACCACCCCGACCAACCTGGCACCCCACAGCGCCACCGTCAGGACGGCCGTGGCGGCTAGCTGCCGGACGGTTGCAGCCCCGGCCGTGTCGGTGCCGCCCAAGCCACCAACACTTGCCACCTACCTCCTAGAGCAGTGCGTGCTCATCCACAACTCCGTCCTCTAGCGCGCGTCGCCGCCACGTCGCCCTAGCTACAGAACGGCGGTCGCCGGCAAGCTTATCCACGACCGCTGCAAACCGACCTCCATCGCCTATATAAGAGGCCCCCGAGCTCAAACCCGCACGCAGGCAGCCTCATACCGTCCCACACGTGCCCCCTAGCCGTCAATCGTAGGGAGAGGGGTCATCTCCTTCCTCTCCGGCAACTCCAGCCGCCGCCACTGACCCGCCCTGTCCAGCGCCACCAAGGCTTCCCCCTCTCCATTCTCTCCACCAGGAACATTCCCTTCCTCCCGTGAGCGCGTCCTCCTACTCGATTTTGGTCGAAAGCCACTACCCCCTCAAAATCACTTTCTCCAACGACCACCGTCCGCCGCGAAGCTCACCGCCGGCAGCCCCGACCACCCTAGAGGACGAAACCACCACCGGAGCAACCGCCTCGACCCCCTGAGCCCGCGGGTGACCTCCGTTTGTTGAATGGTGCCGCCGTTCGCCGGCGAGCGTCGCCGGAGTCCCGCCCCCTCTCTCGGGCAGAGGAAGAGGAGAGAGAATAGACTAGTCAAACCTGACTGGTGGGCCAGGCGGGCCCACTGTCAGTGGCTCAGACACAGCCACGCTGGATAAGTGGAAGCGTATTTCCAGATTACGCCTTCGACGTGTACGTATATTCGAAACGTTTTTCTTTTTTGTTTTATTTTAAATAACAGATTTTTGACCAAACTTTGACCAGCTGTATCTTTTTAAATACAGCTCCAAATAAATTAATTATTTTCCTACCACTTTCAAATATTTTCTAGTTTATTTTAAGATTTATTTGAAAAAATTTCAAGACAACTTTTTGGATGCACCCTTCCTTCCCATGACCTGAAGGCAAGCATTCTGAACCCTGGTGTAATACTTTTGTGTGTGTTGTTGACTCGGTGATAACACTACCTCGACGCGTGCATGCGTCATTTTATGTGAGGATGTGATCCTACCCTCGGGTGCATATTGATGATTTTATGCTGATAAAGTTGACATGATTTGTAATGGGAATCACCGTCATACGTCTTCATGCATACCGGAAGGGAAGCCGGGAAGGCCTCTGTCTTGGGTAGACACGGTCTTGTCCCTAGCCCTCCATCGAGACGGTCGTGACCGGTATGGCATGAGGGGTATGTCGTGTGATGTGCCCAGCTATTGTTTGAGATATATGCATTGTCATGCTAATCATGCAGGAAATATTACAACCTCCGGAGCCGACCGTAGATCGAGTCTTGTGACAGTAACCCCCATACTTGCTTCGTACTACCACTCGTCTCTACAATAAGTAGGGTACGGCTCAGTAAGTTGTCAACCCCTTTCCTAGCACACACCATACAGAGAGGCCGTGGTGGAAGATACTGGAGGCATCCGGTAGTCATGCCACCGGGTCCGGGAGCATGGGTGTTTCGGTTGTAGCCGAAGGGGGTAGCTTCCCCAGTCTTGCGCGCGGTGTAAATTTTGTGATCCCATGTTACGTCGAGGTTGTAGCCTGCCCACTTAGAGATTTACTTGACACATGTCGTGGGTGAATCCAGACACACGTGAGTTAAACTGGTGTGTGCAAGTTAGGTGTGTTTTCAACAAAAAGATCGTAGACGGAATTGGTCCCGATGGACTAAAGAAATCCGTTACTCGTGGGTAAAGAGTACACCCTCTGCAGAGATTAAAACCTATTCGAATAGCCGTGTCCAAGGTTAAGGACTACAGTCTAGGATGGGTCAAGTGTCGGTCTTAGTGTCGGTCTTCGGAGGTGAAACTGTTAAACCAGAACTGTAGTTACTTCCTGTGACTTGTGATAATTATGATCATTATTATTGTTGACTAACCCGTGTTATTATTGTTATTATCGAGTATCTCTGGGATGGTTCTACCTCCGGGATATTCACTATGATTGTTTCTTTTAAAGCCCTGTATGTGGTGTCGCTCAGACGCCCGACTGTGGCATTTCTTTTAAAGCCCTGTATGTGGTGTCGCTCAGACGCCCGACTGTGGCATTTCTTTTAAAGCCCTATATGTGGTGTCGCTCAGACGCCC
>NC_041391.1:393989403-393989777 GCF_002162155.2 Triticum dicoccoides | reverse complement strand
AGGTGAAACCGTTAAACCAGAACTGGAATTACTACTTGTGACTTGTGATGATTATGATTATTATTATTGTTGACTAACCCGTGATATTATTGTTATTATCGAGTATCTCTGGGATGGTTCTACCTCCGGGATGTTCACTATGATTGTTTCTTTTAAAAGCCCTGTATGTGGTGTCGCTCAGACGCCCGACTGTGGCATTTCTTTTAAAGCCCTATATGTGGTGTCGCTCAGACGCCCGACTGTGGCATTTCTTTTAAAGCCCTGTATGTGGTGTCGCTCAGACGCCCGACTGTGGCATTTCTTTTAAAGCCCTGTATGTGGTGTCGCTCAGACGCCCGACTGTGGCATTTCTTTTAAAGCCCTTTATGTGGTGT
>NC_041391.1:393914433-393989381 GCF_002162155.2 Triticum dicoccoides | reverse complement strand
GCATTTCTTTTATAGCCTTGTATGTGGTGTCGCTCAGACGCCCGACTGTGGCATTACTTTTAAAGCCCTGGATGTGGTGTCGCTCAGACGCCCGACTGTGGCATTTCTTTTAAAGCCTTGTATGTGGTGTCACTCAGACGCCCGACTGTGGCATTTCTTTTAAAGCCCTGTATGTGGTGTCGCTCAGACGCCCGACTGTGGCATGTTTATTATTTATTTCATAATTTTTATATTGCTATGTTATTGCATATTCATATTTAACAAGCTTGTACGCATCAGAATTTTATTTATCATTGGTGACCGACGTCATGTTCATAGAATATTTTCAGCACATCGCTGTCATATTATGCCTGTGTTCTTAATGTTTGCAAGTACATTCAAAGTATTCACTGGCTTGCCCCTGGCTATTGTCTTGGCCAGATTTTCTTGCGCGGAGAGGAGCGACCACGCCGACAGCCCCGGAACTTAAGCAACGGTGATAGCAGTCTCGCGAAGATAGGAGTTGACCTGGTCAGCTGTTCCTGTGGAAACATGGAGTCCCATAGACACTGATGATCCACAAACCGCTTCCGCCATCAACCACTAGAAACCATTGTTGTACTCACAGGCCAGAATGGTCTTGTACTACATACTTTGTATTTGCTTGGAATTTCTGTATCAAGTTGGTGCCTCATCAGCTAACAGTTATCCTGGGGCTGGTGAGCACAAGGGCCATTTTTCTGGAAATTAATACCCGGAAAATCGGTCCCCACATTCCCAAACCATAATTCGTACGGTGTCGTCTCAACGGATCTAGACGGAGCCCTATTTAAAGTGAATGTAGCTGTCTCTAGAGCGTATCCCCAGAATGATAGCAGTAAATCGGTAAGAGACATCATAGACCGCACCATATCCAATAGAGTGCGATTACGACGTTCGGACACACCATTACGCTGAGGTGTTCCAGGCGGCGTGAGTTGTGAAACGATTCCACATTTCCTTAAGTGCGTACCAAATTCGTGACTTAAATATTCTCCGCCACGATCTAATCGTAGGAACTTTATCTTTCGGCCACGTTGATTCTCTACCTCATTCTGAAATTCCTTGAATTTTTCAAAGGTCTCAGACTTGTGTTTAAGTAGACATATCCATATCTACTCAAGTCATCAGTGAGAGTGAGAACATAACGATATCCTTCGCGAGCCTCAATGCTCATTGGACCGCACACATCGGTATGTATGATTTCCAATAAGTCAGTTGCTCGCTCCATTGTTCCGAAGAATGGAGTCTTGGTCATCTTGCCCATGAGGCATGGTTCGAATGTGTCAAATGATTCATAATCGAGAGACTCTAAAAGTCCATCAGCATGGAGCTTCTTCATGCGCTTGACACCAATGTGACCAAGGCGGCAGTGCCACAAGTATGTGGGACTATCGTTATCAACTTTACATCTTTTGGTATTCACACTATGAATATGTGTAACATTACGTTCGAGATTCATCAAGAATAAACCATTGACCATCGGGGCATGACCATAAAACATATCTATCATATAAATAGAACAACCATTATTCTCGGATTTAAATGAGTAGCCATCTCGTATCAAACGAGATCCAGATACAATGTTCATGCTCAAACTTGGCACAAAATAACAATTATTGAGGTTTAAAACTAATCCCGTAGGTAAATGTAGAGGTAGCGTGCCAACGGCGATCACATCGACCTTCAAACCATTCCCGACGCGCATCGTCACCTCGTCCTTCGCCAGTCTCCACTTATTCCGTAGCTCCTGCTGTGAGTTAAAAATATGAGCAATGACACTGGTATAAAATACCCAGGAGTTACTACGAGTACTCATAAGGTACACATCAATTACATGTATATCAAATATACCTTTAGTGTTGCCGGCCTTCTTGTCCGCTAAGTATTTGGGGCAGTTCCGCTTCCAGTGACCCTTCCCCTTGCAATAAAAGCACTCAGTCTCAGGCTTGGGTCCATTCTTTGACTTCTTCCCAGTAACTGGCTTACCGGGCGCGGCAACATCCTTGCCGTCCTTCTTGAAGTTCTTCTTACCCTTGCCCTTCTTGAACTTGGTGGTTTTATTGACCATCAACACTTGATGTTCTTTCTTGATTTCTACCTCTGCCGACTTCAGCATTGAAAATACTTCAGGAATAGTTTTCACCATCCCCTGCATATTGTAGTTCATCACAAAGCTCTTGTAGCTTGGTGGGAGCGATTGAAGGATTATGTCAATGACCGCCTCGTCCGGGAGGTTAATGTCCAGCTGGGACAGGCGGTTGTGAACCCAGACATTTTGAGTATGTGCTCACTGACAGAACTATTTCCCTCCATCTTACAACTGTAGAACTTGTCGGAGACTTCATATCTCTCGACCCGGGCATGAGCTTGGAAAACCATTTTCAGCTCCTCGAACATCTCATATGCTCCGTGTTGCTCAAAACGCTTTTGGAGCCCCGGTTCTAAGCTGTAAAGCATGCCGCACTGAACGAGGGAGTAATCATCAGCACGTGACTGCCAAGCGTTCATAACGTCTTGGTTCTCTGGGATGGGTGCTTCACCTAGCGGTCCATCTAGGACATATGCTTTCTTGGCAGCTATGAGGATAATCCTCAGGTTCCAGACCGAGTCTGTATAGTTGCTGCCATCATCTTTTAGCTTGGTTTTCTCTAGGAACGCGTTGAAGTTCATGTTGACATGAGCGTTGGCCATTTGATATACAAGACATATTTTCAAAGGTTTTAGACTAAAGTTAATGATAATTAAGTTCATCTAATCAAATTATTTAATGAACTCCCACTCAGATTAGACATCCCTCTAGTCATCTAAGTGTTACATGATCCGAGTCGACTAGGCGTGTCTGATCATCACCTGAGACGGACTTGTCATCATCGGTGAACATCTCCATGTTGATCGTATCTTCCATACGACTCATGTTCGACCTTTCGGTCTCTGTGTTCCGAGGCCATGTCTGTACATGCTAGGCTCGTCAAGTTAACCCTAAGTGTTTTTGCATGTGTAAAACTGTCTTACACCCGTTGTATGTGAACGTAAGAATCTATCACACCCGATCATCACGTGGTGCTTCGAAATGACGAACTTTAGCAACGGCGCACAGTTAGGGGAGAACACTTCTTGAAATTATTATAAGGGATCATCTTATTTACTACCGTCGTTCTAAGTAAACAAGATGCAGAAACATAATAAACATCACATGCAATTATATAGTACTGACATGATATGGCCAATATCATATAGCTCCTTTGATCTCCATCTTCGGGGCTCCATGATCATCTTCGTCACCGGCATGACACCATGATCTCCATCATCACGATCTCCATCATCGTGTCTTCATGAAGTTGTCATGCCAACGACTACTTCTACTTCTATGGCTAACGCGTTTAGCAATAAAGTAAAGTAATTTACATGGCGTTCTTCAATGACACGCAGGTCATACAAAAAATAAAGACAACTCCTATGGCTCCTGCCGGTTGTCATACTCATCAACATGCAAGTCGTGATTCCTATTACAAGAACATGATCTCATACATCACAATATATCATTCATCATTCATCACAACTTTTGGCCATATCACATCACAAGACACTTGCTGCAAGAACAAGTTAGACGTCCTCTAATTGTTTTTGCAAGTTTTACGTGGCTTCTATAGGTGATCTAGCAAGAACGTTTTCTTACCTACATTAAAGCCACAATGTGATTTGTCAACCTCTATTTACCCTTCATAAGGACCCTTTTCATCGAATCCGCTCCAACTAAAGTGGGAGAGACAGACACCCGCTAGCCACCTTATGCAACTAGTGCATGTCTGTCGGTGGAACCTGTCTCACGTAAGCGTACGTGTAAGGTCGGTCCGGTCCGCTTCATCCCACAATACCGCTGAAGCAAAATAAGACTAGTAGCGGCCAGAAAGTTGACAACATCAACGCCCACAACAAAATTGTGTTCTACTCGTGCAATAGAGAACTACGCATAGACCTAGCTCATGATGCCACTGTTGGGGAACGTTGCGGAAAATTAAAAAAAATTCTACGGTTTCACCAAGATCCATATATGAGTTTATCTAAGCAACGAGTGATAGGAGTGCATCTACATACCCTTGTAGATCACGAGCGGAAGCATTCAAGAGAACGGGGATGATGGAGTCGTACTCGCCGTGATCCAAATCACCGATGACCAATTGTTGAATGGACAGCACCTCCGCGTTCAACACACGTGTGGAGAGGATGACGTCTCCTCCTTCTTGATCCAGCAAGGGGGAACGAGAGGTTGAGGAAGAAGGCTCCAGCAGCAGCACGACAGCGTGATGGTGGTGGAGATGCATTACTCCGGTAGGGCTTCGCCAAGAACCGCGGGAGGAGGAAGAGGTGTAGCAGGGGGAGGAAGGCGCCAAGACTCAGGGGTGCGGCTTCCCTCCCTCCCCCCTCCTTTATATAGGCCCCCTGGGGGGGCGCCAGCCCTGGAGATGGGAATCTCCCAAGGGGCGGCGGCCAGTGGGGGTGGAGTGCCCCCCAAGGCAAGTGGTGCGCCCCCCACCCTAGGGTTTCCAACCCTAGGCGCAGGGGGGCCCAAGGGGGGGCGCACCAGCCCACTAGGAGCTGGTTCCCCTCCCACCTCAGCCCACGAGGCCCTCCGGGACAGGTGGCCCCACCCGGTGGACCCCCGGGACCCTTCCGGTGGTCCCGGTACAATACCAGGTGACCCCGAAACTTCCCCGATGGCCGAAACAGCACTCCTTATATATAAATCTTCACCTCCAGACTATTCCGAACTCCTCGTGACATCTGGGATGTCATATGGGACTCCGAACAACATTAGGTAATCACATACAGGTCTTCCTAATAACCCTAGCCTCACCGAACCTTAAGTGTGTAGACCTTACGGGTTCGGGAATCATGCAGACATGACCGAGACAGCTCTCCGGCCAATAACCAACAGCGGGATCTGGATACCCATGTTGGCTCCCACATGTTCCACGATGATTTCATCGGATGAACCACGATGTCGAGGATTCAATCAACCCCGTATACAATTCCCTTTGTCAGTCGGTACGTTACTTGCCCGAGACTCGATCATTGGTATCCCAATACCTCGTTCAGTCTCGTTACCGGCAAGTCACTTTACTCGTACCGTAATGCATGATCTTGTGACCAAACACTTGGTCACTTTGAGCTCATTATGATGATGCATTACCGAGTGGGCCCAGAGATACCTCTCCGTCATACGGAGTGACAAATCCCAGTCTCGATCCGTGTCAACCCAACAGACACTTTCGGAGATACCTGTAGTGCACCTTTATAGTCACCCAGTTACATTGTGACGTTTGGTACACCCAAAGCACTCCTACGGTATCCGGGAGTTACGCGATCTCATGGTCTAAGGAAAGGATACTTGACATTGGAAAAGCTCTAGCAAACGAACTACACGATCTTGTGCTATGCTTAGGATTGGGACTTGTCCATCACATCATTCTCCTAATGATGTGATCCTGTTATCAACGACAACTGATGTACATAGTCAGGAAACCATGACTATCTGGTGATCAACAAGCTAGTCAACTAGAGGCTTACTAGGGACATATTATGGTCTATGTATTCACACGTGTATTACGATTTCCGGATAATACAGTTATAGCATGAATAAAGACAATTATCATGAACAAGGAAATATAATAATAATCCTTTTATTATTGCCTCTAGGGCATATTTCCAACACGAGAGGCCTCAGACGCCATGGCTTGGGGCACGAGGAGAGCTTGAGCGCGGGACGGCGAGGTCTTGCCAGGCGGGGTGGCGGCTGGATCCTGGTACAGAGAGAACGGGAGAGAGAGATGAGAAACATGTTGGAATTTGCTAGTGGGCTTTTGGCCCAAATCCCAACTAAAATTCTGAAATTCTCTTGGCCCATTTATGCACACATGTGAGTGGAGTGAGTGAGGCTTAAGTTTAGTCCCACATCATAAGTTGAGAGAGAGTTGCACCTCTTTATAAGGTGAGCTCTTCTACCACTTGTATGAGCATGAGAAGAGGAGACCTACACGCACGCTCCTCCTCGCTCACCTCGTTGCGCCGCGCTGCGTCGCGGGTTGCAGGATTGAGCCGAGCCGAGGACAGAGCTATGCACGTTGTCCATATTTTTGCTGCTCGGGAAAAATTAATGAGTCATTAATTAATAATTAACAGACGCGTTAATTACTGACATGGGGTTTACTCCCACGACCTACCCGACCCGCACTATGTAGTCAGGCACACGTCTACCCTAGCCATCGCCACTTCGTATGGTTTCTCACCACCGTTCCAGATCATTGCGCCGTCAATAAATTCTTCTCCATCCCTCCTTTCGGCGTGCACCGGGAGAAGGGACAGCAAGCCTCCGGAACCCCACCTCTCATGATCCTATATGGGAGAGGGGCGATTAGGTTTTTGGGGAGCGCACTCGCACGACTACTGGCAGCAACGACTTCGCGAACGATGACTTCTTCTCCGACCTTGGCAATCTCATCCTTGATGACATGGGCGACAACGTCAACGCCAGCGGTGCTGCTCCCGCGGCACCGTATGTGATTCTATCTTTCCTATTCAAGATCATGGTAGAATTCATGTTTCTAGTATGTGCCCTAGAAGTGATCTGTTCATCTGCTATGCTAGTTCACATGATTAGTTCAATCTCTGCTACTGTAGTCATGATTTATCTTCTTTTTATTCGGATTAAATCTCGTAGTAATTTGCTCATATTTCCAACAATCCAAAAACCTGATTATACGCAATTTGCTCCGAGTGGTTTTGCTGCGCATCTGAAGCCGCCTGCCTTTAAGTGGGCGCAATATAACAGGTGGCGCACGAGAGCCGTCTACTAGTTTCAGACCATGGGCTGCTATGACGCCACCAAGGGCAAGCCTGAGGACAATCTTAATCCAGCACAGCTGGAAACTTTTGAGAAGATCGATACTCTCTTTGAAGGCACTCTTCTGGGTGTTCTTGATGACTCCATTGTGGACTCGTATATGTCGTTTGACAACGGCAAGGACATGTGGGCTGCGCTCGAGGCCGAGTTTGGTGCCTCAGACGCCGGCAACGAGTTGCACGTCATGGATCAATTCTATGACTACAAGATGACTGATGAGCGCTCTGTTGTACAACAGGCTCATGAGATAGGGTCTCTCGCAAAAGAACTTCAGTACTTAAAGTGTGTGTTGCCGGACAAATTTGTTTCCAGAGGCATCATTGCCAAGCTTCCACCTTCGTGGAACAATTTTGCTACTTCCCTGAAACACAAGAGACAAGAGTTTTCCGTTGCGGATCTCATTGCTACTCTTGATGTTGAAGAGAAGGCGAGAGCAAAGGACACATGTGCTCGAGTTGCTAAGGGAGCTTCTAGTGCCCACATGGTACAGAAGAAGAATTCCAGCCCAACAAGTTCAAAAACAACAAGAACAAAACTCAGGGCAAAGGCAAGTTTGATACAAAGAACAAGCCATCACATTCTACCAACTTCAAGGAGAATTCTTACAAGAAGGGGAAGGGACTTTGCCATGTTTGTGGTGATCCTAATCACTGGGCTCTGAAGTGTCATAACCGCTTTGAGGAGCGTAAACATGAGAAGAGTGGAAGTTCGCTAATGTTGTCATCGGTGATACTGATATGAAGGAGTCTGGGTACTGTATTCTTCCTACCATCCTTTCAGTATTTCAATCTCCTGATTTGTTAATTGACACTAGTGCCAATGTATATGTTTGTGCTGACGCCTCAATGTTTTCTTCTTACTAGCTCACAGGGACTTCTCCCGTGCTGATGGGGAATGGGTCACATGCCATCGTTCCAGGTGTCGGTACAGTCGATCTGAACTATACTTCAGGCAAGGTCGTGCGTCCGAAGAACATTCATCATGTGCCATCCATCAATAAAAATCTCGTTAGCGGTTCCCGTTTATGTCGAGATGGTTTTAAGTTGGTTTTTGAGTCCAATAAAGTTGTAATTTCAAAGTGTGGATAATTTGTTGGAAAAGGCTATGAGTGCGGAGGCTTGTTCCGCCTATCTTTGTCAGATATTTGCACTGAAGTTATTAATAATGTTTGCCACAATAATGAGTCGGATAATTGGCATTCACGACTTTGTCATATTAACTTCGGTTGCATGACGCGGCTAGCCAATATGAATTTAATTCCGAAAATCTCTACTGCCAAAGGCTCTAAGTGCCAAGTATGTGTGCAAGCTAAACAACCTCGCAAGTCCCATAAGACTGCAGAGGCAAGAGACTTCGCGCCACTAGAGCTTATGCATTCTAATCTTTCTAAGATGAATGGCGTGTTGACAAGAGGAGGAAGGAGATATTTCATGACGTTGACTGATGACTCCACTAGATATTGTTATGCGTATCTTCTGAAATCAAAAGATGAGGATTTAACTTTCTTCAAAAACTATAAAGCTGAGGCAGAGAACCAACTTGATCGAAAAATTAAACGGCTTAGGTCTGATCGTGGTGGAGAGTATTTTTCCAATGAATTTGATCTGTTTTGTGTGGAACATGGTATAATCCATGAGAGGATGCCTCCCTACTCACCTCAGTCTAATGGGGTGGCCGAAAGTAAGAACTGAACTCTAACTGATTTGGTTAACGCCATCTTAGACACATCGGGTCTTTCCAAGGAATGGTGGGGGGAGGCGCTAATGACCGCGTGTCATGTCCTAAACCGAGTTCCCACAAAGCATAAGACCATGACTCCATTTGAGGAATGGGAAAGGAAAAGGTTGAAACTCTCTTACCTACGTTCTTGGGGTTGTTTGGCAAAAGTCAATGTACCAATTCCCAAGAAGCGCAAGCTTGGACCAAAAACCATGGATTGTATTCTTCTGGGCTATGCTTTTCATGGCATTGGCTATAGATTTTTGATAATAAGATCTGAGGTATCCGACATGCATGTTGGTATGATTATGGAGTCTAATGATGCAACTTTCATTGAGGACATATTTCCTATGAAGAATATGTCAAGTTCATCAAATCAGGAGATACCTACTCCATCTAGTGAGGAACTCACTGTAATTCCTGAACCCACCATTGCGATGGAACACATTGAGAATCCTGTTGAGGGTGACAATGAAACTCCTGTAAGGAGTAAGAGACAGAGGACTGCAAAGTCCTTTGGTGATGATTTCATTGCCTACCTTGTGGATGACGCACCCATGACTATTTCAGAAGATTATGCATCTCCTGATGCTCACTACTGGAAGGAAGCTGTTCGTAGCAAGATGGATTCCATCTTAGCTAAAGGAACCTGGGATATCACTGACTGTCCTTATGGGTGCAAACCTGTAGGATGTAAGTGCGTGTTCAAGAAGAAGCTTAGACCTGATGGTACAATTGAAAAGTACAAGGCACGGCTTGTGGCTAAGGGTTATACCCAGAAAGAAGGTGAAGACTTCTTTGATACTTACTCACCCGTGTCTATACTGACCACAATTCGGGTGCTACTATCACTGGCTGCCTCACATGGTCTTCTCGTTCATCAAATGGACGTTAAGACGGCTTTCCTCAATGGAGAGTTGAAGGAGGAAATTTACATGGATCAGCCAGATGGTTTTGTAGTACCTGGTCAGGAAGGAAAGTTGTGCAAGTTATTAAAGTCTTTATATGGCCTTAAACAAGCTCCTAAGGAGTGGCATGAGAACTTCGAAAGAACATTAACTGCTGCCGGCTTTGTAGTAATGATGGTGAGAGGTGTGTGTACTATCGCCATGGTGGGGGCGAAGGAGTTATTCTTTGTCTGTATGTCGACGACATATTGTTCTTTGGAACCAAACTTGATTTAATCAAGGAGGTTAAGGATTTCTTATCTCGCTGTTTTGAGATTAAGGATCTAGGAGTAGCTGATGTTATCTTAAACATCAAGTTGTTGAGAGATGAGAATGGTGGGATCACACTGCTTCAGTCTCACTATGTGGAAAAGGTCTTGAGTCATTTTGGGTATAGCGACTGCATGCCTTCTCCAACTCCATATGATGCTAGTGTGTTGCTTCGAAAGAATCAACGTATTGCTAGAGATCAACTGAGGTATTCTCAGATTATTGGCTCGCTTATGTATTTGGCGAGTGCCACGAGGCCTGACATCTCTTTTGCTGTGAGCAAGCTGTGTCGGTTTGTGTCAAAACCAGGAGATGATCATTGGCGTGCGCTTGAGAGAGTTATGCACTACTTGAAGGGCACTACGAGCTATGGGATTCACTACACCGGGTATCCAAGGGTACTGGAGGATTATAGTGACTTGAACTGGATATCTGATGCTGATAATATTAAGGCCACAAGTGGTTATGTTTTTACACTTGATGGTGGCGCTGTTTCCTGGAAGTCTTGCAAGAAGACCATCTTAACGAGGTCAACTATGGAAGCAGAACTTACAACATTAGACACTACCATTGTTGAAGTAGAGTGGCTTCATGATCTATTGATGGACTTACCTATGGTTGAAAAACCAATACATCCTATCCTGATGAACTGTGATAATCAAACTGTGATCGTCAAGATAAGCAGTTCTAAGGACAATCTGAAGTCCTCAAGGCATGTGAAGAGGAGATTAAAATCTGTCAGGAAACTAAGGAACTCCGGAGTTATTACGTTGGATTATATCCAAACATTGAAAAACTTGGCAGATCCCTTCACAAAGGGTCTATCACGTAATGTGATAGATAATGCATCGATGAAGATGAGTTTGAGACCCACCGCATGAGTTGTCCATAGTGGTAACCCACTCTATGTGATCGGAGATCCCGTGAAGTAGAAGTGGGAGACAAGCTATTGGTCAGCTGAGAGGAGAGTATCCTTATTTTAATTATCCCACTCCATGAAGATGCAATACTCTCATGATCTACATGGCATGTTGATATCGATCTTAATGTGAAATCAACAATGTATAGATCACCTCTACGTACACCGGTAAATACTATTTTATGATTATCTCTACGAAACACTTGGCAATCTACTTCAGTAAATAGGACAATAAAACCGAAATCAGCAAGTCTAGATACTGAAAGTATGTTGTAGCCAAGAGATTCAACGAGCATGATATTTTGTATGGAGCTATCATGTGATATGGCCACCTTACCGAGGCCAACCACCTTACCCTTTGAATTGTCACCGAAAGTGACATACTTTCAAGGACCATCATTTTCAGCAAGCTCACGAAACATATCTTTATCTCCGGTCATGTGATTGGTACATCCACTATCAAGAACCCATTCCTTTGCTCCTGCCATATATCCCCGAAGATTTGCCATAAGACCAAAGTGTCTCGTTGCATCATCAAGATCAAAGTCACTATCATCATCCTCATCATAGTATCCATGTTCAACATCGTCATGTGGTGGATCAAATTCTAAAGAGGGTGATTCATTAGAGTGAGTTTGACAATGATCTTGCTTACGAAATTTAATAGCTTCGGAAATAATATCACTAATAATTCCAACATCTCCTTTGGCACGCATAAGGTTTGTAAGCTCAAATAGACAATCACCAAACATAGGATCACTAGAATTCATCTTACTCAAGGCAATAGACTTATGGAGAATTTCATCTAGATTTTTCAAGGAATAATTTGGAAAGCGTTCCTTAAGAAATTTCCATATGGTGTAGGCACACTTAAGAGTAGGCAAACATCCAATCAAGTTTCTAGGCAAGCCTCTAATGATAAGTTCAACAGTTCTAAGATTGAGAATCATGTCAATTGACTCATCAAGGGTAGGATGCATAGGATCAACATGAGGTGCACAAGGGCTGGCAATGTACTTGTTCAAATGATATTGACTGAAAATCACAAGCATCTCATATTTTCACTCATGAAAGTACTCTCCATCAAGTATAGGCACTCTATGTCTAAGACTCCCAATAGTAGACTCGTCCATCTTCCTCCAATGGTGTTTAAACCAAAGCAATGGAGACCAATGCTCTGATACCAATTGAAAGGATCGAGAAGAGGTGTCTAGAGGGGGTGTGATTAGATACTAAGTACCAAAAGTTACAGTTTTTAACTTCTTTTAGTTTAAGTGGAGTTTAGGCACAAGTTTAACAGTCGCAATACATAGCAATCAAGCATGCAAAGAGTATATGAGCAGCGGAAAGTAAAGCATGCAACTTGCAAGAATGTAAAGGGAAGGGATTGGAGGATTCAAACGCAATTGGAGACACGAATGTTTTTGTCATGGTTCCGATAGGTGGTGCTATCATACATCCACGTTGATGGAGACTTCAACCCACGAAGGGTAACGGTTGCGCGAGTCCACGGAGGGCTCCACCCATGAAGGGTCCATGAAGAAGAAACCTTGTCTATCCCACCATGGTCGTCGCCCATGAAGGACTTGCCTCACTAGCGGTAGATCTTCACGAAGTAGGCGATCTCCTTGCCCTTACAAACTCCTTGGTTCAACTCCACAATCTTGTCAGAGGCTCCCAAGTGACACCTAGCCAATCTAGGAGACACCACTCTCCAAGAAGTAACAAATGGTGTGTTGATGATGAACTTCTTGCTCTTGTGCTTCAAATGATATTCTTCCCAACACTCAACTCTCTCTCACAGGATTTGGATTTGGTGGAAAGAAGATTTGAGTGGAAAGCAACTTGGGGAAGGCTAGAGATCAAGATTCATATGGTAGGAATGGAATATCTTGGCCTCAACACAAGTGTAGGTGGTTCTCTCTCAGAAAATGCAAATTGGAAGAGTAGGTTCGTTCTGATGGCTCTCTGTTCGAATGAAGAGTGGGTGGAGGGGTATATATAGCCTCTACATAAAATCTAACCGTTACACACAACTTGCCAAACTCGATGGTACCGAATTGAGAAACTCGGTCAGACCGATTCAACAAATCTAGTGACCGTTAGGATTTTCGG
The DNA here is from genome assembly GCF_002162155.2 of Triticum dicoccoides. Taxonomy (NCBI): domain Eukaryota; kingdom Viridiplantae; phylum Streptophyta; class Magnoliopsida; order Poales; family Poaceae; genus Triticum; species Triticum dicoccoides. Next base: position 393,976,489 of record NC_041391.1, on the reverse strand, counting down.
TGGGACTGACATGCAACTCGATAGGACCGATATGGTTAGGCTTAGGGCATAACATAATCTCGGTCAGACCGATTACACAAACTCGGTGGGACCGATTTTGGTAATAAGCTAACTAGAGAGTTGGTCAGGCAAACTCAGTTTGACCGATTACACAAACTCGGTAGGACCGATTTTGGTAATAAGTTAACCAAAGTGTTTGCATTGTAATCTCGGTAGTACCGATTGCACAAACTCGGTTAGACCGATTTTGGTAATGGACATACACAGAGAGATTACAATCCCATCTCGGTGAGACCGAGATCCCTATCGGTGAGACCGGTTTGCCTAGGGTTTGTGGCAGTGGCTAAGACATCTGAACTCGGTGGCGCCGGGTAGAAAGAATCGGTAGGGCCGAGTTAGACTTTTGGTTTAGGACATATGTGGATGTGAGAAAGTAGTTGAGGGCTTTGGAGCATATCACTAAGCACTATGAAGCAAGCAAGCCATTAAGCAACACCTCATCCCCTCTTGATAGTATTGGCTTTTCCTATAGACTCAATGTGATCTTGGATCACTAAAATAGAAAATGTAGAGTCTTGTGCTTGGAGCTTGAGCCAATCCTTTGTCCTTAGCATCTTGAAGGGGTTCCACATCCATTAGTCCATGCCACTTCTTTTGTTGAACTCATCTGAAACATACTAGGTAAAAGTGTTAGTCCAACAAGAGATATGTTGACATTAATTACCAAAATCACCCAGGGAGCACTTGAGCTTTCATCTACCCTAGCCACCGCTGCTTCGTATGGTTTGTCACCATTGTTCCAAATCATTGCGCCGCCAAGCAAGTCTTCTCCATCCCTCCTTTCTGCGTGCACCGGGAGAAGGGACAGCAGGCCTCCAGAACCCCGCCTCTCGTGATCCTGTATGGGAGAGGGGCGATCAGGTTTTTGCGGAGCGCACTCGCGCTACTGCTGGCAGTGATGACTTCGCGAACGACGACTTCTTCCCCAACCTCGGCAACCTCATCCTCGATGACATGGGCGACAACGTCAACGCCAGCGGTGCTGCTCCCGCTGCATCGTATGTGATTCTATCTTTCCTGTTCGAGATCGTGGTAAAATTCATGTTTCTAGTATGTGCCCTAGATGTGATATGTTCATCTACTATGCTAGTTCGCATGATTAGTTCAATCTCTGCTACTTTAATCATGATTTATCTTCTATTTATTCGTATTAAATCTCGTAGTAATTTGCTCATATTTCCAACAATACAGAGAGGAGGGAAACGGGGGAAGGAGAGGGCGTGACGGGGGCTCATCTGCTGGTGCTCGACGGTGCAAATGATCCAGTGAGGAGGCCGGGAGGGGTGCATGAGGCCTCGGGCGGCTGCAGGGGCTCGGGCTCCATGGGCGCGAGGGGATGGAGGAGGAGCAAGACCCGTGGTTGAATGGATCGATGGATTTGGAAGGAGGGAGGAGCGGGCTGCAGTCCGGATTGGGTGGCGCTGAAAACAAGGGGACGATGGCAGTGCTGGTTTGGGCAGGTGGGATCCCGATGTGGAAGAGGAGTGGCGGCAGCGATGAGGAGGATTGGATGGGACAACTCACCTAGATTTTAGGGTTAGGTGAGTACATAAAGCCATGGGATTAGGTTAGGGGCTCTCTCGTCCCTGTGATCGTAATCGGACAGACGGAAAAATAGGCTAGGGAGTCCAAATAAGAAAACGGAGATGTCTTATAGATGTTAGGGGATGATCCGGACTCATTGGTACGACCAAGCGGGTCAGGTTGGGGACAACTTTCGGATGCGCGCGAGGGGTATGAGTAAAGTGTAGAGAGGGTCAAACGGTCAGACAAGAGGGAATCGGAAACCCGGTTGGACTCGGATCGGTCAATGAAGGCAAGGGGGGAACGCAGCAACTACGAACGGATGCAAGCTTTATGAAAACATGCAAATGCAATGCACATGATGCTATGAGATGAGATGCATGACATGAACAAAATGCAAAACGAAAGACAAAAACCCAACCATGAAGGAAATAACATATCACATAGCCGGAAATGGCAAGAGTTGTAGTTACAATTATGGAAAGTTATATCTGGGGTGTTACAACACTCCACCACTACAAGAGGATCTCGTCCCGAGATCTAGGATGGCACTAGAGAGATACGGAAGAGGAAGAGAAGAGGTAAAACTAAGTTACTTCTTCGGCAAATGAGTGAAACCAAAGAACCTTGAGAGGTTGAAAAGTAAAAAGAAAGAACACAACAGAGTTGAACACAATTGAGAGCACTGTGCTATAAAATAGAAACAAGGAACACCATGTGAACCTTGGAGGTTGCAAAGCTATGAATGACGAGTACAATGGACAAGAAGGAATTGAACCCGCTCTCGTTGATACGAGATAAACAAGTAACAAGGAGGAACAAATTCGGACAACACTCCAGTTGAAAAGAGATGCAAGACTTGATAAGATGAAAAGAACTTGAAGAGATGACACAACACTCTGGTTAAATGGATAAGCACGAAAAGAGCAACATCACAACACTCGGGAAGAAATAATAGAAGAGAGATCATTGGAATAACAGAATGGAGGAGAAAATGCCAACTTCTGCCACAAATGAGCTTGGAAAGCACCCTTCCAAGAAGGTTATAATGAAGTTGATGGAAAACCAACAACGAAACAAATAAACTTGTAGTGGGCTTATGGAAAACTTCTCAAAATTGAGGCGAAATTCTGCCACTACGGAAACAAATAATATAATTGATAACACCAATGAGATGAAAAACTTCTTCCACCAAGATTATAGAGAGATAACTTGGAGCATTGATAATCACCACAATAGCAACATTCCTTATGGAAATCTTTAGGTGGAATATAACCCAAGATAACTCCAACAAATAAATTGTTGGATTGAAAAGATGTCATTAACAAAGAAAAAATGATGGGTTTAAATATCTCATTCCCGACAACTTGTGAATCATGAAGCACGAAAGGAAATTGTCAAGACTGACATATCACCATCTCAAAAGAGAAGGTAGGAAAAATTGCACTTCGGATTTAAGATGAAGAATGCTTGAACTCCTCAAAACAAAACATGTGTTGAGCAGCATGTTTATTTTAGAGTGTAGCTTGGTGGGTCATAACTTCGAGAGAAATCTTGAAGGACAATTGAAGAATGAAAGGAATCCTTGACGAACCACCATGTAGAGCCTCCATGGAGAACTCTGGTAATAAAAGGATGATAGAAAGAAAGGGAGGTTGAAAACACAAGGTGAAGCCTTGCAATTATTTAGATGGAGCTTTGCGATGATATAACCGAGAAAACTTGGAACTCCGGAAAAGGAAAAGATGAAACAATAGAACCAAGAATTACTTCATCATGAACAATCCCCAGAAGAAAAGGATTGAATCACCTCCAGGAAATAAGAATAGGATTTATTGTATGCTTATCCTTCATCAAACTAAATTGATGACAAGCAATGGATTTGGGATACTACTTATTCCCATAGAAAGGATTAAAAGAGATATGGCACAAACTTGAGAAGGTATTGATGGAACACCGGTGGGATTTGGAAACAACGAATGAATTGATATGATAACGAAGGAAGCCAAATCTTGAACGAACCACCGTAAGAATTGAAAATGAAAGTAGCAAAGGCACAATTCACCGGGAAGAATTGGAAAATGAATGAAGATACTTGAGGGGATTTAGATACATGAGAACAAAGATATCATGAACTGATTAGAGGGTATTTGAATGATGCATCGGTATAATTTGGAGAACGAGAACTGAAAGCTGGAATGAATAATTCTGAGATGATTGGCTCCGGAGAATCAAACTGAAAAGACTCTTGAATTGCTCCGGATGGATGAAAATAATTCTCACAATCGAAAGCAATTATGAGAGGATGGCATAACGCTAGAACCATGAATCTTCGAGAGAAGGGACAAGATTTAGAGGAAACACTTCTTTGGTTTTCACATGCCTAGAATTGTGACGAGAACCACCAAAATTGTTGAGGCAATTCGGAACAAAGAAGAATAGAAATGATGAACCAACGATGAAAATATTTTGAAAGCGATCTGAATATGACTGATGAAAAATCATTCTTACGTCAAACTTCGAAAGACTTTGGGAATCACTCCGGATAAATTAGAAGAGTCAGGTAAGATCCTGGGAAAAGACATGTGGGTTAGGGCCCACTCGAAAGAAACATCATTGAAGGATTGCTTTAAATAGAGATTGCACTGGTAGAATTAAATAAATTGAATGAGAGAAAAACCTAGAAGTAACTCCAAAGGATTAAGAATGGAAACATGATTCTTCTGGGATATCGTTAGCACTCCGGATACAAAATAGAGAGAGGTGAACGATTATGAGATGCACCGGCATGGGATCACATTTGAAACGAGGAAAGGGATATGATCAACACCGAAAGCTTGAGTTAACTCCACCGGAAAAGAATACGAGAATGAAGAATGATGAACTTGAAGCTCGTGAGCATCTTCACGAGGGATCACCGGATCAGCACATTGATTGAAAAGAGTGAAGAGACTTCACATGAATAAATGGATACTTGATTTAGAAATCTGAGTCGTTGAAGAAAAAGGATGGGAGGGTGGGAAAACAAATATAACTTGGGATGGATCAAACAAATACTGTTGAGAAAACTTAGAATTGATCTCGCAAATGTTGAAATGATCGGATCCACTTGAAGAGAAGCACACAGGTTGAAAAATAATTGACATGACGTCCTCGATGATCAAGGAATGGGTCCAACATTTGACTTGGAAGCAACTCCAATACCACAAATAAAAAAACAAAGGATTTGGCTTGCAGAATAAGCCGGAAACAAACATATGATAGAGATTTCATCTGAAGTTTTCGTGGTGGGGCCCACACGGGCTCGATCGTATAACACCATCATGTATAAGGTAGTGCACATGACATACGAAGCGTCCCCGAGTCAGAATAGCCAAGGACTCTTTAAGACACAATGAGACCACTGTAAAAACGACCGCGGATAGGCGGACCACTAGATGTCAAACCCCAATCTCATATCATGCGTCTCAACCCCGACCAGTATCTTCAGCCCGACCAGTAGAGCTTCAACCTACTGAACCTACTGAAAACATTTATTTTGAAATTCCTTCGGGTATGGTTGAGAAATTGCTAGCTAATCCCTTTGCAGGAGATGGAACATTGCATCCCGATTTAGACCTTATCTATGTGGATGAAGTTTGTGGATTATTTAAGCTTGCAGGTATGCCCGATGATGTTATTAAGATGAAGGTTTTCCCTTTCTCTTTGAAGGGAGATGCATTGACATGGTATAGGCTATGTGATGATATGGGATCCTAGTACTATAAACGATTGAAATTGGAATTTCACCAGAAGTTTTATCCTATGCATCTTGTTCATCATGATCGCAATTATACATATAATTTTTGGCCTCGCGAAGGAGAAAGCATCACTCAAGCTTGGGGGAGGCTTAAGTCATTGGTATATTCATGCCCCAATCATGAGCTCTCAAGAGAAATGATTATTCAAAAATTTTATGCTTGGCTTTCTTTCAACAATCGCTCCATGCTTGATACTTATTGTGCTGGGTCTTTTATGATGAAGACTATTGAATTCAAATGGAATTTATTGGAAAGAATTAAATGCAACTCTGAAGATTGGGATTCCTACGATGGTAAGGAGTCAGGTATAACAACTAAGTTTGATTGTGTTAAATCTTTTATGAATATCGATGCTTTTCATGGATTTAGCACTAAATATGGACTTGACTCTAAGATAGTAGCTTCTTTCTGTGAATCATTTGCTACTCATGTTGATCCCCCTAAGGAGAAGTGGTTTAAATATAATCCTCCCATTGAAGCAAAAGCAGTTGCACCTATTACAGTTGAAGAAAAGACTATCACTTATAATGATCCTATTGTTCCTTCCACTTATATTGAGAAACCACCTTTCCCTGTTAGGATAAAGGATCATGCTAAATCTTCAATTGTGGTTCGTAAGAGTAATACTAGAACATATACACCCCCTAAGAAAATTAAAGTTGAACCTAATATTGCTATGGTTAAAGATCTCTTGGCTGATAATATTGATGGGCATGTTATTTATTTTTGTGAATAAGCTGCTAGAATCGCTAGACCCGATGCTAAGAAACATAGACCTATTGTAGGCATGTTTGTTATTTCTGTTAAAATAGGAGATCATTGTTATCATGGCTGATGTGATATGGGTGCTAGTGCTAGTGCAATACCTCATTCTTTATATGAAGATATTATGCATGACATTGCACCTGTTGAGATAGAAGATGTTGATGTTAAAATTAAGCTTGCCAATAGAGATACTATTTCAGCAATTGGGATTGTTAGAGATGTTGAAGTCTTGTGTGGGAAAGTCAAATATCCCGCTGATTTTCTTGTCTTGGTTCCCCAACAGATCACTTTTGTCCCATCATATTTGGTAGCCCCTTCTTTAATAGTATTAATGCTAAGATAGATTGCGAAAAGGATGTGGTTACTATTGGGTTAGGGGATATGTCTCATGAGTGTAATTTTGCTAAGTTTCGTAGACAACCCCGTGATAAAGAATTGCCTCGTAAGGATGAAATTATTGGTCTTGCTTCTATTGCCGTGTCTCCTACTGATCCTTTAGAACAATATTTGCTAGACCATGAAAATGATATGTTTATGAATGAAAGAAGGGAAATAGGTGAAGTATTATTTTAACAGGGTCCTATTTTGAAACATAACTTGCCTGTTGAAATCTTAGGGGATCCTCCACCACCCAAGGGTGATCCCGTGTTTGAGCTTAAACCATTACCTGATACTCTTAAATATGCTTATCTTAATGAAAAGAAGATATATCCTAGTATTATTAGTGCTAACCTTTCAGAGCAGGAAGAGGAAAGATTATTGAAAACTCTGAAGAAGCACTGTGCTGCTATTGGATATACTCTTGATGATCTTAAGGGCATTATTCCCACTCTATGCCAACACAAAATAAAATTGGAAGAAGACGCCAAAGCAGTTATTGATCACCAACAACGATTAAATCCTAAGATGAAAGAAGTGGTAAGAAAGGAAATACTAAAGCTCCTCAAGGAAGGTATAATTTATCCCGTTGCTGATAGTCAGTGGGTAAGCCCTGTCCATTGTGTCCCTAAGAAGGGAGGTATCACTGTTGTTCCTAATGATAAAGATGAATTGATCCCACAAAGAATTATTATAGGTTATAGGATGGTAATTGATTTCCGAAAATTAAATAAAGCTACTAAAAAAGATCATTACCCTTTACCTTTTATTGATCAAATGCTAGAAAGATTATCCAAACATACACATTTTTGCTCTCTAGATGGTTACTCTGGTTTCTCTCAAATAACTGTGTTAGCGGAGGATCAAGAAAAGACCACTTTTACATGCCCTTTCGGTACCTTTGCTTATAGGCGTATGCCTTTTGGTTTATGTAATGCACCTGGTACCTTTCAAAGATGCATGATGGCTATATTCTCTAACTTTTGTGAAAAGATTTGTGAGCTATTCATGGATGATTTCTCCGTTTATGGATCCTCTTTTGATGATTGCTTGAGCAACGTAGATCGAGTTTTGTAGAGATGTGAAGATACTAGTCTCGTCTTGAATTGGGAAAAGTGTCACTTTATGGTTAATGAAGGTATTGTCTTGGGGCATAAAATTTGTGAGAGAGGTATTGAAGTTGATAAAGCTAAGGTTGGTGCTATTGAAAAGATGCCATGTCCCAAGGACTTAAAGGTATAAGAAGTTTCCTAGGTCATGCCGGTTTTTATAGGAGGTTCATTAAGGACTTTTCTAAAATTTCTAGGCCTCTGACTAACCTATTGCAAAAAGATATTCCTTTTGTCTTTGATAATGATTGTGTAGAAGCGTTTGAAATACTTAAGAAAGCTTTGATTTTTGCACCTATTCTTCAGCCACCTGATTGGAATTTACCCTTTGAAATTATGTGTGATGCTAGCGATTATGTTGTAGGTGCTGTTCTAGGACAAAGAGTTGATAAGAAACTAAATGTTATTCAATATGCTAGTAAAACTCTAGACACTGCTCAGAGAAATTATGCTACTACTGAAAAAGAATTCTTAGCAGTTGTATTTGCTTGTGATAAGTTCAGACCTTACATTGTTGATTCTAAAGTAACTGTTCACACTGATCATGCTGCTATTAAATATCTTCTGGAAAAGAAAGATTCTAAACCTAGACTTATTAGATGGGTTCTCTTGCTACAAGAATTTGATTTGCATATTATTGATAGAAAGGAAGTTGAGAACCCCGTTCGAGACAACTTGTCTAGGTTAGAGAATGTTCTTAATGACCCACTACCTATTAATGATAGCTTTCTTGATGAACAATTAGCTGTAATAAATGCTTCTCGTACTGCTGCATGGTATGCAGACTATGCTAATTACATTGTTGCTAAATTCATACCAGCTTGTTTCAAATACCAGCAAAAGAAAAAGTTCTTTTATCATTTAAGACATTACTTCTGGGATGACCCGCACCGTTATAAAGGAGTAGATGGTGTTATTAGACGTTGTGTACCTGACCATGAACAGGAATAGATCCTACGCAAGTGTCACTCCGAGGCATATGGAGTACACCACGCTGAAGATAGAACTGCACATAAGGTATTTCAATCTGGTTTTTATTGGCCTACTCTTTTCAAAGATGCCTGTAAGTTTGTCTTGTCTTGTGATGAATGTCAAAGAATTGGTAATATTAGTAGACGTCAAGAAATGCCTATGAATTATTCTCTTGTTATTGAACCGTTTGATGTTTGGAGCTTTGATTATATGGGACCGTTTCCTGCCTCTAATGGGTATACACATATTTTAGTTGTTGTTGATTACGTTACTAAGTGGGTAGAAGCTATTCCAACTAGTAGTGTTGATCATAACACCTCTATTAAGATGCTTAAAGAAGTTATTTTTCTGATGTTTGGTGTCCCTAGGTTCTTAATTACTGATGGTGGTTCATATTTCATTCATGGTGCCTTTCGTAAAATGCTTGCTAAGTATGACGTTAATCATAGAATTGCATCTCCATATCACCCACAGTCTAGTGGTCAAGTAGAATTGAGTAACAGAGTGCTCAAATTAATATTGCAAAAGACTGTTAGTAGATATAGAAAGAATTGGTCCAAGAAACTTGATGATGCATTATGGGCTTATAGAACTGCATATAAAAATCCTATGGGTATGTCTCCGTATAAAATGGTTTATGGAAAAGCATGTCACTTACCTCTCGAACTAGAACATAAGGCATATTGGGCCATGAAAGAGCTCAATTATGATTTCAAACATGCCGGTGAGAAGAGGTTATTTGACATTAGCTCACTTGATGAATGGAGAACCCAAGCCTATGAAAATGCCAAGCTGTTTAAAGAAAAAGTCAAAAGATGGCATGACAAAAGGATACAAAAGCATGAGTTTAATGTTGGCGATTATGTTTTGCTTTTCAACTCTCGTTTAAGATTTTTTGCAGGAAAACTTCTCTCTAAATGGGAAGGCCCTTACGTTATAGAGGAGGTCAATAATTCCGGTGCCATAAAAATTAACAACTTCGAAGGAACAAATCCAAAGGTGGTGAACGGTCAAAGAATCAAACATTATATCTCAAGTAATCCTATAAATGTTGAAACTAATGTTATTGAAACCGTAACCCCGAAAAGGAATAGGTATGTGGTATGGTAAGTAAACCGACTCCAAAACAGTTCTAATAGCAATTTTTCTCCGTTTTGGAATATTTATGAAAATAGGAAAATAAGAAGTAGTCCAGGAAGGACACGAGGCGTCCACGAGGGTGGAGGGCGCGCCCTACCGCCCTAGGCGCGCCCCCTACCTCGTGGGCACCTCGTGTGCTCACCGGACTCCGTTTTCTAACATGATACTTCTTTTGGTCGGTAAAATTCATTATATAATCTCCCGAAGGTTTTGACCACCGTATCATGCAAAAATCCTCTGTTTTTGTCTTAAGCTATTTCTACCACAGATTAGAGCACTATGTCGTCCCATGAATCGGAGGGAGAAAGCTATGTGGCTAATTACCTTGTAGACCCTAACGTCTATGGAGACGTGGAGCACTCTGGCTGGACCACTGAGGAAGAAGAAGACTACGAGCCTAAGGGAAAGGAGGAGACAAGCTCAGATGAAGATGAAGCCTGATTACCTCAACCTGGGGACATGCATGTGGAGTTTAAAAAGTCAAGCCTCCCTGACAGAGCAAAGAAACCAAAGATCGAGTTTATTCCCTTTCATCTCTTGCAGGAAAACAAACAGGAACTATGCACAAGGATATTAAGCCTTGAGCAGGAGATCGATGATCTAAGGGAGCAAATATCCATCCTCAAGCGTAAATTGAGGAAGAAGCCTACATCATCAACAACTCCATCATCACCACCTCCGAGGACATAATCACATGAGTATGGGCACTCCCCTTGGCAACTACCAAGCTTGGGGGAGTTGCCCCGGTATCATATCACCATCACACTCCTATCTTTACCATTTTTCTTAGTTCGATCCTTTTGGTAATATCTTGCTCTAGTAGAATAAAGTTTTTGTATGAATTAGCTTTTAGTTTTGCTTTGTGGTCCCTCTATGTAATCAAGTCCGTGAGCTATATAATAAAGATTAGTGTTGAGTCAAGGGCTTTGTGATCCCTCTATGTAATCAAGGGGAAAGCAGCAACACCAATCCGGATCCAAATACAACCCCAGATTCCGAACACACCGACATCATCGGGGGCTCGGCCACCGAAATTACACAATCGGCCCATCTCATCATGGTAGTCATCACCCCATGGACCAAACCCTTCTTGGCCTACCTCAATAGGCGAGAGCTTCCCGAGGATCAGAATGAGGCATGCTCCAAGGTTCACGAGGGAGAACTCTATAAGGAAAGCGCTACCGGTGTACTTCAAAGATGTATCTCCAAAGAAGAAGGGTGGAAGCTCTTGGCTGAAATTCATGCCGGTCTCGGCGGTCACCACGCCACGGCTCGGGCCCTTGTAAGCAAGGCCTTCCGTACAGGTTTCTATTGGCCAACGGCCCAAGCAGACGCGCAGGACCTTGTCCAGCATTGTGTGGGATGCTAGCTTTTCGCCAACCAAAGCCACATGCCACCCACCGCTCTATAAACAATACCCATAACTTGGACTTTTGCGGTCTGGGGGCTTGAAATTGTCGGACCCCTTAAAGGAGGAAGCCATAAGAAAAAATACCTGTTGGTCATCATGGATAAATTCACTAAGTGGATAGAGGCCAAACCAGTTAAAACGGCCGAAGCCGGACCGGTGATAGACTTTATACCCGGTGTTGTGCACCGTTATGTTGTTCCACACAGCATCATCACCGACAACGGCTCCAATTTCACAGCCAATGATGTGAAATCCTGGTGTGCTAATCTGGGCATCAAGCTCGACTACGCCTCTGTCTATCACCCACAAACCAATGGTCAAGTCGAACAAGCCAATGGTCTTATTATGAGAAGCATCAAACCCAGATTAGTGCGGTCTCTGAAAGAATCCGACAAGCACTAGGTGGAGGAGCTCGACTCTGTACTCTGGGGGCTGCAGACCACGCCCAATCATTCTACCGGATACACACCTTTTTCATGGTGTGCGGTGCAGAGGCTGTGTTACCCTGCGACATTATTCATGACTCACCTCGAGTGCGCATGTATGAAGAGAGAGAGGCCAAGCTTGATCGGCAGGACAACTTAGATGCCCTGGAGGAGGAGCATGATGTTGCAAAAGCCCGTTCCGCATTCTGTCAACAACAGGCCAGCAGATATCAAAGCAGAGAAGTATGGGCCAAGACTTATAATGTTGGCGAACTCATTCTACGCTTGTCGGAGAAGAAAAAGGACAGACTCAAGCCCAAGTGGGAGGGTCCCTTCATCATTGATGAAGTTCCCATCGGAGGAGCGTACCGCCTGCGTGACGCATCTGACAATCGACTAGAGCCTAACCCATGGAACGCGGTCAGACTCCAAAGATTCTACACCTAGCGCCGGACTCTTCGTTCGTCTCCTTTACCCCCTTTTTTGTTTCCAGTATTTATTTTCCTCTCTTTTCACATTTTTCTTTCTTTTTAAGCCTTAAAGCTTTAGTACGGCTAAACCGTACATCTTCGACGCATACAATTCTTAATATATATGTCAATTATACCTGGGGGCTTCTTGTACAGAATCTTATTATTATTATTATTTCCCTAGCATCAAGCTCACCACATATGTGTCTTTCCCATGTACGTACCTTTTTTTGCCATTATATGCATCGATATGACTTAAGTTTTGGCCAAGCTAGGTTGCCTGGCTCCTGTGCTTATGCCCTACGTTCCCGTTAGTTCAGCTAGGGCATAAAGGGAGAACCTCTGCGATTGTTACTGTAGGGTCATCTGGATGTGTACCTCAGATGTTATGTATGATGTGGTTTTTCCAAACACAGTCCGTACATGCATATTAATGCATGCTTACCCTGGGAAAGGAACGCTTAACAGAACTATTTTCTCTAGAAGATGTTTCTTATGATCAAAATGTAATATAACATAACTAGCCGGATACTTGTCTGTTCAAGCAACTATGACCCCTACGCCTGGTTTCCACGCATACCTCGGTCTACATTACCGGGCGGGTATTCCGAAGCACTCTGCACCTTCGGGTCCAGAGGTTGAAGCGAAAAGGTCTGCCATGACAAGCGTTTACAATTCAGCTAGAGACATAATGTCAAATGAAGTACATAGTCACTTAGACTCAAACACTTCTTCCTCTTGCCATCCAACAGGCTATCTAGCCTACAATCCTATTGGGAATACTTGGCGGCTACTTGTACCTGGTCATATACCAAACTAACGGGGATTTCTTCTCTGTTTGACCCTACAGGTCCAGCCCGGGCCATGTGATTCAGGTCGAGCTTGGTATACCGAGTCTTCACCATTGTCCAGGCCTCTCACACACCTTCCCGGCAGGCCGATATCTTCCATAATTGGAAGTGCCGCCGCGCTCCCTTGAGTAGTTGTACAAGACACTCCATACATCCTGGAGGGGAGTCAGATGGCCATAAGGCCTTGGCAATACTTTGCATCTCCTGCCGAGCTCGCTCGTGCATTTGCGACAGCTCTTGTAGCAGATCGCTCGATGATCCGGACACATCCTCTTCGGGATGGCCCGTCAATATACATACAGACATAATTCTATCAGTTCCTTCCCTTACCGAACTATGTAAAGGCAAGTACGAATACATACTAAATATGCCGGCTCGCAGCTTCTTATTCTCCTTCACGGAGTCAGCTAGATGGGCCCGCACATAGCTCTTCGTCGAGCTTGGTGTGGGCATCTTGGAGTTTGTTCTTCTCCACCCTGACTTGTGTTAGTATACGTTCGCCCGCGGCTAGTTGCCTTTGAGCTCCTGGATTTCCCGCTCGTGCGACTTCCGGTGCCACTTTCAGATGATCTGATGACTCTACCATAAGATTTGCACCTGTATTAATACTCCGGGTATATGATCATGTGTTCTCGATAGAGGGGAACATTAGTAGGCGCTGCCTTCTTGGATTTCTCCAGTTCGGCGGTAGCAGCAGTTAGCTGGGCTTGACACTTCTCTAGCTCTCAAGACAACAGGTTGTTCTTCTCTTTGAGCACCTAGGTATACAACGATCCTTAAATCAGTTGCTTCAACTGCTTCAAGTCTCGGGGGCTACTGGTATATAATTATCAGAATTGTGCAAGTATGAACTTACCCGCATATCTTTCAAATACTAATGTGTGGCTCTGGAAAGCCCATCTCGAGCAGCTCAGATGTATGCATCACCCGAGTTGAAAGCATCAAAAGCCTCTTCTGAAAAACAAGGGTCGCAAAGAGCGGCCCGCCAGCGTCGATGATTCATGGCGCTTTCCACTTTGGAGTTTGTGGCGGATACTTTATCCGAATCCTCCGGAGAAGGATAATCCGGTGTCACTTCCGCGTTAGCCTCAGTCCTCGAGACAGGGTCCGGAATCCGGCTAGTAGAGCCATGACCGGCAGGATCCCTGGACACAGTCCGACGAATGTTTTTCCTGATAAGACACAACGAATAGTGTCATACTTTAAGATGACGACCATGGAGCATATGTAAAACCATACCTCATCAATGAAGGCTCGGCCATATCTCTATTTTCCTTCCTCTTCGAAGGCCTTCCTGTCGTAGGCGCCGCCTTCTTGCGCGTTGCCTCAGGTGCAGCGTGGCACGCCAATCGCCTCCCCTTTAGAGCATAATATAGTGCGGTGGGTAAGGCGGAAAGGGGAAATTCTCTCAAAGGACAAGTCTCCTGATTACTTACATGCGACACAGGGAGGAGACCGGGATAGTCAGCAATGATGGCCACTTTGTTGCCGTCACAGCTCACCTGGTAAAACACCCCTTCCCCGAGCTACACGAATATATCCGGATCCTCTTCGAATCCGTGGTCAAGGGCCCGGTTGTGGTCCTTTGGCTGTGGTGCGGGGCTATGGATCTCCCTGGTGATTTCCTGCCATTCCTGTTATAAATGGACGGATTAATATTTATGAATAAGGATTCAGGGAGTTAATGGACTAGAGTGGTGGGATGGAAACTCACCCAGCTGGGAGGGTTGTACATGGAAAATTCATCCCTGTGCTTAATGCGGATGAACTCCTCCTCCTCCCCTTTGTATAATTCGGACAGTGTTTTCGCCAAAGCAGCGGAAGTGTCCGGACCCTTCCGACCGTAGTGGGTGGCATCATCTTCTCCATTGAAATGCCACATAGGGTGCCCCTGGTAATCGAGTGGTTGAACCTCTCGCATTATGGATATCGCCATAACCTCGACTATTAACAATCCGGATTGAGCGAGTGTCTTTATCTTGCTCATCAATTGGTGGACTTCCATGCTATCTTCCTTCCTGGGGCTCCGAGGACGCCAGCTGAGGCACTTCTTCAATGGAGCACTTGAAAATTCAGGAAGACCCCTTTGGATTCGGTCAGGAAGGGAAACATCCTCAATGTAAAACCATTTGGAAGGCCATTCTTTGGATGCCTTCTTCGGCGTGCCGGATAGGTATCCGGTCCCCGCGATGCGCCATATCTCGGCTCCGCCCACTTGAAATATTGATCCCTCTTGATTACGAGGGATGAGGCAAAACAACTTCTTCCATAACTCAAAATGGGCCTCGCAACCCAGAAATAGCTCGCAAAGAGCAACATAACTTGCAATATGCAGGATAGAGGCAGGTGTGAAGTTGTGCAGTTGGAGGCCATAGTACTCCTGAAGCCCTCGGAGGAACGGATGGATTTGCAATCCGACGCGTCTCAGCAAGTACGGAACAAAGCATACTCGTTCCCCCCTGGATGGGTTGGGGAACTTCTCCGCCTGCTCCCCACCGTCGAAGGAAGCAAATCCAGCTCGTACTGTGACTAGATCTGTGGGGGTGAAGGAATCCCTGGGTCTGCAGCTTCACCAGTTGGCCATGGGATACGGAACACTTTTCCAAATCACCCTGTTTGAGGCCGCGAGGGCGCGAGGAAGAGCGAGCTGGGAGCGCTAGCCATGTTGGGGTGGTTTCTGCGGGTAAGCTCCGAGGATTCCTCGTTTGGGGGAGATGGTGTGGATTAGATCTGAAGATCCATGTCTCTTTAAATAGACAATTTTTTCACATGGTCAGGGTGGTAAGTGCAAAAATGCCCCGACCTCTCGCATTCGCTTGACACATGGAAGCTGAAATCATGAAGGTGAAGAAGCCGAGGAGCGCGACTTTAATGGAAAGTCGGATACCGCTCTTTAAGTCAGGTACTTTGAAGTATTCGGAGAAGGAACCCGCCTTGCAATGCCGAAGACAATCTGCACGCCAGAATCATCGTCATTTGAAGCCTGGTTCAGGGGCTACTGAGGGAGTCCTGGATTAAGGGGTCCTCGGACAGCCGGACTATATATGTGGTCCGTACTGCTTGGCTATGAAGATACGAGATAGAAGACTTCATCCCGTGTCCGGATGGGACTCTCCTTTGCGTGGAAGGCAAGCTTGGCGATTCAGATATGTAGATTCCTTTCTCTATAACCGACTTTGTGTAACCCTAGCCCCCTCCGGTGTCTATATAAACCGGAGGGTTTAGTCCTTAGGACAACAATCATAACCTCATAGGATAGACTTCTAGGGTTTAGCCATTACAATCTCGTGGTAGATCAACTCTTGTAATACTCATATTCATCAAGATAAATCAAGCAGGAAGAAGGGTATTACCTCCACAGAGAGGGCCCGAACCTGGGTAAACATTGTGTCACACACCTCCTTTAACCATTAGCCTTAGACGCACAGCTCGGGACCCCCTACCCGAGATCGACCAGTTTTGATACCGACACTCCCTCCCCTGCTCGATACAGGAGCAGGCGTCGGTGGGACTTGGGGTGTTGGAGACGGGCGCTGACGGCGGAGAAGCTCCAGAGCGGCGGCTTGCAGTTCGGTGGAGGTCTAGGGGCAACGGCGTGAGGAGCTCAACAAGGTTGAGGCCTGGAGCAGTGCCCTGCTGCTGCTGGCCAGTTCGGAGGATTTGGGTCGCTGGTTCCTGTCCCTGACAAAGAGAGACATATAGAGAGGTGAGATGAAGAAGAAAGAGAGAGGGAAAGGAAGAGAGGGCGCGAGGGAGGGTTCCTGGGGCTGTTCTCGGTGGCCCGGCGCTGAAGACGAGGTGCAGCAGTGGCGGCTGCGGGATGGGGATGGAAGGATGTAGCTGCTGGTTGGTGGGATGGAGATCTCGATGTGGGTGATGAGACGGGGTGGTGGCAGCGGAGGAGGGACAACCTCCTAGGTTTTAGGGTTAGGGTCTATTTATAGGAAGGGGTTAGTCTAGGGGCTAAACGGACCCTTCGATCAAAATCGGGGGGTTGAAAATAAATGGGTTAGGGAGTCCAAATGAGAAACCAAAGATCCTTTAGGGATGTTTGGAGATGATCCTGACCCAACGGTGACAACTGCCCAGGACGGGTTCAGGACAACTATCGGACGCCCGCAAGGGGTCTGTGGTTGTGCAGAGAGGTTAGGTGGCTTGACAAGAGGGAAACCAAAACACGGTTGGACTCGGAACGGTCAACGAACGCAACGGAGAGAAGCGAGGAATGGAAACTACGAGCGGATGCAAGCTTTATGAAAACATGCAGATGCAATGCGCATGATGCTATGAGATGAGATGCATGCCATGAACAAAATGCAAAACAAAAGACAAAAGCCCAACCACGAAGGAAATAAAATATCACATAGCCGGAAATGGCAAGAGTTGGAGTTACATTTATGGAAAGTTACATCAGGGGTGTTACAGCTTCATCTCCAAGATGGGGGAGCGAGCCCTCCCATTCTTCATGCTGATGAAAAGGAAGGAGCCGTTCGAGTGGACCCCAGATGCAGATGCAGCCTTTCAAGAGCTCAAGAGATACCTGAACAGCCCACCAGTGATAGTGGCGCCGCGCCCCCTCGAGCCCTTGGTGCTCTACTTGGCAGCCACCCCTCACTTAGCCAGCGCCACCCTGGTGGCACTAAGGAAGGAGCGCCCATCCGAGGACCCTCGGCGGGATGCTCAACCACCAAGCAAGGCGCAGCACCCTCAGGACAATGCGCCTGGGGCCTCGACCAACCCAGTAGTCAATGTCCCTCCCAAGGCGGCGATTGACCCCACAGCTAGGGGGGCTCTTGAGGATGGACCTCACGAGACCATCGAAGACCTACGCCCTCAAGAAGAACAAGGATCCACTGATGCCTCTCCCCTCATTGAGCAGCCTGTCTACTTCGTTAGCACGGTGCTAAGGGAGGCACGGGTGTGTTACCCCATGCCTTAGAAGCTCTTGCTCGCGCTCCTCGTCGCTTCCCGAAAGCTGTGCCACTACTTCCAAGGCCGCCCCATCAAATTCGTTTTGGCGTACCAGCTGGAGAGGGTGGTCCAGATCCCGAAAGCCGCCGGGCAAGTTGTAGAATGGAACATCAAGCTTCAGGCGTTCCATCTCGAGTTCAGCCCACCAGGGTCATCAAGGGTGCAGCCCTCGATGACTTCATGGCAGAGTGCACTACCTCCCAAACCACGAGGTGAGCGAGGACCGCTCCCTCTTACCTGGGGACGAGGAACCAGATGGGTGGATCATGTACTTTGACGAAGTGTTTGCGTGACAAGGCACAGGAGTAGGGGTCGTCCTCATCTCACCCACCAAGGACAAGCTCTACTACACGGTACAACTCTGCTTCCAGCAGGGCGAGAAGGTCTCCAACAACATCGTGGAATTTGAGGGCTTCCTCGACGGCCTCAGGGCTGCGGGAGCGCTGGGGGTGAAGTGCCTCACCATCAAGGGAGCTTCTCAGCTCCTCGTCAACTTGTCCAACAAGGAGTACATGCCCAAGGACGAGAACATGGAGGCATACCTAGAAGAGGTGTGCAAGATGGAGAAGCAGTTCATGGGCTTGGAGCTGCAGCATGTGCCGCGAGGGACGAACAAGGAGGCAGAATATTGCTAAGAGAGCCTCCCGAAGGCTCCCCCAGGAGCTCGGGGTGTTTGAGGAGCGGCTCTTCAAGCCATTTGCGGCTCAACCCACCGCGGATCCAGCACCGCCTTAGGAGGACCTGCCTCAGGCGCCTGTGACTCGCGCCCCAGCATGCGGCCATCCCATAGGGGTCCGCCTGCTGCTTGTGCTCAAGCCTTAGGAGGGGTGCTGGACTGAAGACTTCAAGGCGTACTTGCTGTCGGTGTCAAAATCGGCGGATCTCGGGTAGGGGGTCCCGAACTGTGCGTCTAGGCGGATGGTAGCAGGAGACAAGGGACACGATGTTTTACCCAGGTTCGGGCCCTCTTGATGGAGGTAAAACCCTACGTCCTGGTTGATTAATATTGATGATGTGTGTTACAAGAGTGGATCTACCACGAGATCAAGGAGGCTAAACCCTAGAAGCTAGCCTATGGTATGATTGTTGTTCGTCCTAAGGACTAAAGCCATCCGGTTTATATAGACACCGGAGAGGGCTAGGGTTACACACAGCCGGTTACAATGGTAGGAAATCTACATATCCGTATCGCCAAGCTTGCCTTCCATGCCAAGGAAAGTCCCATCCGGACATGGGACGAAGTCTTCAATCTTGTATCTTCATAGTCTTGGAGTCCGGCCGATGATGCTAGTTCGGCTATCCGGACACCCCCTAGTCCGGAACTCCCTCAGTAGCCCCTGAACCAGGCTTCAATGACGACGAGTCCGGCGCGCATGTTGTCTTCGGCATTGCAAGGCGGGTTCTTCCTCTGAATAATTTATAGAAGATTATGAACACCAGGATAGTGTCCGGCTCTGCAAAATAAATTCCACATACCGCCGTAGAGAGAATAACATTACACAAGTTCAATCTGCTGATGTATTTTTGTGGCGTGACGTCACACCATTACCAAGCCTTTACTCAAATTGTTTTTATTGTTCCACCTCAACGCGTTTAGCGAGGCAGTTTCCTTGGCACGTCTTGTCGAAGCAGAGATCATGTTCCCCTTATTCCGCGATTCGCATCAATACGGACGTGGGCAACCCAACCGCGCCATTGATTGTGACGCATGGGAGATAAGCGAGTTTTACCAGGCCGGTGGGGACACATGTTCTTGTTTGCCCTTATAAGGGTATAAAGATCCAACCCTTTTACCTACGCCTTCTTCCTCCTTGGCTAATCCATCTCTGCGAACTCGAGCTCCAGCGCTCAAGTCTGCACTTCTCACCTCAACCTTCTCCAACTATGTCCAGAGCGGGAGGCAAGTGGATGGCCTCCTCCGTCACGGAGGGGCAGATCCAGAAGCTGCACGACGCCAGATATTTGTCCAGGGACATCGCACATCGGCTCCCCGACGAGGGAGAGCTCATCCGCACCCCCAGGCCCCATGAGAGGGTAGTATTTCTTCCCCATTTCCTCCGCGGACTGGGCTTCCCACTTCATCCCTTTGTCCGGGGGCTCATGTTCTACTATGGCCTAGATTTCCATGATCTGGCCCCGAATTTCATCCTCAACATCTCGGCGTTTATCGTCATGTGCGAGGCCTTCCTCTGCATCCAGCCCCACTTCGGCTTGTGGCTCAAGACCTTCAGTGTCAAGCCGAAGGTTGTGAAGGGCAGCCAAGCGGAGTGCGGAGGCGCCATGGTGGGCAGGATGTCCCACGTTACGTGGCTGGAGGGCACTTTCATGGAAACCATTAAGGGGTGGCAATCGGGGTGGTTCTATATCACCGAGCCACGTGACCCTGATTGGGCAGTGGCCCCCGAATTCAGATCCGGCATCCCTACACGGCTCACCTCCTGGAAAGAGAGTGGCCGGATCTAGGGGGATTCGGAGGAGCTGACCGGACTCCAAGCCTGTATCCAGAAGCTGGTGGACAAGAAGCTCAAGCTTGTCAACATAGTCCTGGTCATGCTCATCCGCCAGATTCTCCCGTGCCAGCGACAGGGCTTCAACATGTGGGAGTTCGATCCGGTGCAGCACCAGACTCTGAGCGGGCTCTTCGACACTACGTACGAAGATGTCTGGAAGGTGCTGTTCAAAGGCGCCGAGGCTCCCGCATCCGCTACCGAAGATCGTGGATTCCGCTCGCAGCGTCCAGCTGACGAGGTAAGTGATTTTGCCACTTGTTTTCCATAGTTTGACTCTATGCGGGATCTAAACTCCCTTTACCTTTGACAGGAATGGCTGGCGAAGGCCGAACGGACTATCTGTCCGGTCCCATTGCCAGAGGACCCAGCGGACGCCCGCCTAAAGGGGCTGCTGGCTCCAACACCCCACGTGGTGCCGGAGAAGAAGGCCAAGAAGAAGGCCACGGGGACTCGGAAGAGTTCCCGTTTTCAGGTGCTATCGGATGATGAATGCGAGGCCGACTCCTCCCACCAAGGCAAGGAGGAGAAGAAGAAAGCCTCTCCCCCAGCGGGGGGAGGGAAGAAAAGGAAGGCCTCCCCAACAAGGGAGGCCGAAGGGTCCAAGAAGGGAAAAACTCTTCCCCCGGACTGCTCCGCCAACAACAGTGACGAAGACGAGGACTGGCCTCCAAGGGCCAAGCCCCTGGCGAGATCGTAAGTATCCGGACTCCCGAATAACTTCAAGGTTTTTATTTTTCGCCACATAATGTCTTTCTAATGCCGCATACAACCCTGCAGTCCGCCTAAGGATGATCTTCCTGCCTCGTCGAGCGGGTCCTTAGGTGCGTCGGATATGGATTCCCTTCCGACGGCCTCCACCCCCCGTGATGCGGACGATGCCGTGGTGGGATCCCAAGAAGGGACCCACCAGGAGGAGAGGGCCCCGGAGGTGTCGCAGGACAACCTCCCGGACTTGGCACCGGACTCGGCCCCGGAACCCACAGTGGCTCCAGAGTCCGGCGGGCGACCCCTTCGCAAGAAGGGCAAGACCGTGACGCCGGATGCCTCCGTCCAACCAGAGGTGTCGGATAACTTGCTGGAACACCACACTATTATGAGTGCGGTGATTCAGAAGGTGCAACTCGCCAAGAGCGGGCTGACCGAAGCCTGCAGCAGCCTTCTAACAGGCTTTGAGGTAAGAATTTCAATATGTATAAAATGGTACCGCATAGACATTAGCCCGAGATGCTCGGTTCGGTGTTCGAAAAGAAAAGCCGGACTGAGGATCTAAAAAGATATACGCTGGAGTTATAAAAAATATGTCAATATGGGATTGCAGGCTGCACTGCTAACCTCTGCCGCACTGACTGCAGAGGTCAATACTTTGAAGGAAAGCCTCGAGCGGTCTGAGAACGAGCTCGGCCGTGCCAAGAGGCAGCTCGAGGACAAGGAAGGTGAGTAACACCTTATGAAAATTGTACCTTACAGAAAAGGATTTTGGTTGCAAAAAGAATGACAAGGATAATGCGGGTATTGGAGGGGCCACTAACGAGGTGGCGACCCTGAGAGAGGCGGTGGCCGCGGCTGAACGAAATGCGGCCGCAGAGTGCATCGAGCGAGAGAAACAGGAGGCGCGGGGTGGCGGAGGTACAACAAGAGCTCCAGGATCTCGCACTACTAGAAAAAGGCCTACTAATGGCGCACTGGTTTTGCCTACTAATGGCGCACTACCGGTGCGCCATTACTAGCACGCCATTAGTATTTTTTACTAATGGCGCACCACTGGTGCGCCATTAGTATCTGGTATACTAATGGCGCACCATGTAGTGCGCCATTAGTATAGCCCACGGTGCGCCATTAGTATCTGGTATACTAACGGCGCACCACATAGAAGTGCGCCATTTGTATCTGGTATACTAATGGCGCACCACATAGAAGTGCGCCATTAGTAACATTTTTTTTCAAAAAAAAAATTTAAATTTTTTTTAATCTCAGTTCACTATGGCTTAATCTCGGGTCAATATGCTTAATCTCACGTCAAATCGCACTCCCTGGTCAAACTTCCCGAAAGGTCACCCATCCTCACACTACTCCAGCCCAAGCACGCTTAACTTCAGAGTTCTATCCAACCCCAGCAACAGCTCACTTCACAGACACTTGTTGATATATCTAGCATATCAATCCTGTTATACCTTGCTAATGTCTAGGACTTTGTTCATGTTCATGACTATGATGAAATTTTGAAAAATATTTCAAACTTCCCGATCATATTACGTATCATTTTTTGAAAAAAAATTCAAAACCAATTTTTTTCTGTTACTAGTGGCGCCACTAGTAAGTTTGAAATTTTTTGAATTTTTTTGCCGCTAGATCTTGAAAGCCCCGTAACTTTTTTTCTGTTAGGTTTTTGGGAATTTTGAAAATGTTTAACGGGGTTCCCCCGATTAAATTTGGATGTAACTTTTTGAGTAGATGATTTTTCATATAAAAAACTTTTTCATCCGAGTTCGTATGCAAAAGTTATGCCCATTTTTACAAATTTCCAGAGAAATTTTGCAAATAAAGTAGAAATTCATATTTGTAAATTTTCCCAAAAACTAGAGCACATATCACATGGGAAACATATTATCTTTTATTTTTTTGACATTTCCATCATTTTCTTTTAATTTTTGTTAAACTGAAAAGGCGATCCACAGGGGGGGGGTGCATTCGGTGTTGGGGCAAGTTAGTAATGGCGCACCGTGGGGTGGTGCGCCATTACTAGTTATTACTAGTTTAACTAGTAATGGTGCACCACACGCACGGTGCGCCATTACTAGTTTTGAAAAAAAATTATATTCTTTTTGATTTTTTTTGAAAAAAACTTAGTAATGGCGCACCAGTGGAAAGTGCGCCATTACTAGTTAAAACTAGTAATGGCGCACCGAGACATGGTGCGGCATTAGTAACAATTTTTTTTTACTTTTTTTTTCAAAACTACTAATGGCGCACGACGGATGTGGTGCGCCATTACTATGTCAATTAGTAATGGCGCACTATGCAACGGTGCGCCATTAGTAACAAATTTTTTTTATGTTTTTTTCAAAACTACTAATGGCGCACCACACACCAGGTGCGCCATTAGTAATATATTACTAATGGCGCACCGAGACATGGTGCGCCATTAGAATATAGTAATGGCGCACCACATCACAGGTGCGCCCTTGGTGGCCATTCCATCTATAGCCCTTTTTGTAGTAGTGTCGTGAGAAAACATGAGAGCCTGGAGCGTGGCTCGAAGACTCGAGAGTCTGAGCTTGAAATGGCTCTTGAGAGCCAAAGCCGCTAAGGGTGAAGCCTACAAGGCCCTCCAGGAGATTGAGGCGGTGAAGAAAATAGCAGTGGGTAAGGCATTTTTCATGCAGAGTAAGCATGTGAGTGTTAATTACTTGTTGCTTACCCGAATTCGGAGCTCTCCAGGAGCGTTCGCAGATCTTCCTCGCAGCATGTCTGATGCTGCTACATTCTACCGGGCCGAGGAGGGGAGCTCGATGGAGAAGGTCTTCTGGTCTCAGTATGCTGAGGCCGGACATCCGTGCCCCTTAGCGACCAGCTGAAGTAGCTGGTCGAGCTCCACAAGGCGGCCAAACAGGCCATGAAGGGCCTTATAGTTCGGCTGTGGCCTAAGGAGGCCATGCCTGGGAGCTACTTCGGCTTGGTGCGGCAGTTGGTGGATGGGTGCCCGTGGGTTGAAGTCATCAAGCACTCTGCCTGTATTGAGGGTGCCTGTCGGGCCCTTGCCCGCGCGAAGGTGCATTGGGGCAAGATTGATGCCCAGAAGCTTGTGACCGACCCGCCACCAGAGGGCAAGGAGCATCGCACGCCCGAGATGTATTATAAGAGTGTGCTGAAGGGCGCCCGCACTATTGCGGGGGAGTGCTCCAAAGATGTAATTTTTTAGTAGAATCGCATTTTGTTATCCTATGCGCTGAAAACTTAGTTCATATGCGCTAAGCAACGCTTGTTAATTTAAAATATTACCTTGTGTGCGGCTTTTTATCAAATCTGAGAGATGGCAAGTCGTCGGCTTCAGCCCCCATGCCACGAGTGCTGGGGTGTTCGGGATAAACTTGAGCACTCTTGTTCCCATTTTTGGGTCCATCTAGGGAGGCGCTCAACACAGCAAACAAGGCAACCGGACTTATAATGCTTGAACACTCTCACTTAGCCATAGAATTCTATAATTTTAACTTTCGGCGAAGCCCCTAGTCTTCGGAAGGCCGAATTTGGGTCGCTATCCACGCCTGGGCCGGACAAGATCCGGCTCCTCGCTCTAAGCGGCATAAGTCTTTAAGGACTCGCAAAAACCTCTCGAACAGCGACCGGCTCTCGCCTCATCATGACGGTCAGTTTTAGCTTTCTCCACTGAGGCGTTAACCCAGCTCAACTGGGGCGCAATCGCAGTGGTTCTCCCAGTGCTACCTTAGCCGATACAACGGAACGTAAGGTACCAAAACATGGGAGCCGGGCAAACCCAACTATTGACCCAAGACATGATTCGGAGCCGATGCATATAATGCTATAAGTTCGGGGTGCCGCACTTGTGAAAGTGTTCGGACTTGTTACACCATGATGCGGGAACCATAAGCCCCTGGTGTGTTTTAACCGTACCAAAGTGTACGGATGCGACATGTCGTAAATGAACATATGTATGAAAAAAAATGCAATTATAAGCAAAAAGCTGCTGCATTGTTTTATTCAGTAAGTGCTGCTATGAATGCAGAATGATACAAATAGTGCGATAAGCAAGGGATGGGACTGTTAAACATTTCCCCCTCCAGGGGTAGGCTGCGGACTGGTGTATAAAAATGCTCGTAATGGAGACCACCTGTATATTCGTTGTAGCCTTTGATCCTTCCCTGGCTGTTGCATCGTGAGTTCGGCAGGTCTGCTGCCGGACAGGGCCTCTGACGAACGGAGTCCTGTAGGTAAAAAATAAAAGGTGAAAAGAAAAAAAAGAACGAAACACTTGAGAGCCCCTGGTGTGGTTGAGCCGCAGTCTGGGCTTATTGTGGTCGTGCCCCTCTCCCCATGCCCATGGTATCTTCAGAGCGTAATGGTGTACGCGAAGGACCTGTTTGGATGTTTTGCAGGGGCTGGGGTTGGGGCCGCACTGCTACGCGTGCTCGGAACGTGCCAGGTGGTCTTGTTGTAGGTTACTCCAGGCGCGCTTAGCTATGTCCGGCCGCTTAACGGCCGGACTCGAGAATTGCCTTAAGAGGCTGCATTGTACTTCTGCTGCGAGAGCCGCTATATGTTCCTCCGTTCGGAGAGAACGTTCAGTGTTTCCGTTGACCGTGATGACTCCTCTAGGGCCTGGCATCTTGAGCTTGAGGTATGGGTAGTGCGGCACCGCGTTGAACTTTGTAAACACGGTATGTCCGAGCAAGGCATGATAGCCGCTGCGGAACGGGACTATGTCGAAGATTAACTCCTCGCTTCGGAAGTTATCCGGGGATCCTAAGACCACTTCCAGTGTAACTGAGCCTGTACAATTGGCTTCTACACCTGGTATGACGCCTTTAAAGGTCGTCTTGGTAGGTTTAATCCTTGAGGGGTCTATGCCCATTTTGCGCACTGTATCCTGATAGAGCAGGTTCAGACTGCTGCCGCCGTCCATCAGGACTCTGGTGAGGTGAAATCCATCGACGATTGGGTATGCGGCGAATCTGCCGTGGTGGATGCTGGTGGGGTGGTCCCTTCGGTCAAAAGTGATCGGGCAGGAGGACCATGGATTGAACTTCGGGGCGACTGGCTCCATCGCGTATACATCCCTAAGTGCACGCTTCCGCTCCCTTTTGGGTATGTGCGTTGTGTATATCATGTTCACCGTCCGCACCTGTGGGGGGCACCCTTCTGCCCTCTATTGTTCGGCGGTCGGGTCTCTTCCTCGTCATCGCTATGCAGCCCCTTGTCATTGTTTTCGGCAATTAACTTGCCTGCCTGCTTGAATACCCAATAGTCCCTGTTGGTGTGGTTAGCTGGCTTTTCGGGGGTTCCGTGTATCTGGCACAAGCGGTCGAGTATTCGGTCCAAATTGGATGGACCCGGAGCAGTTCTTTTGAATGGCTTTTTCCGCTGACCGGGTTTGGAGCCTCTGAATCCGGCATTGACTGCCGTATCCTCACTATTGTCGCCGTTGATGCGGCGTTTGCTTTTGTTACGACACGACCTGCCATTCCGGTCCTTGAAATCTGGACTGCCAGAATTTTTGCTAAGGTTGTTGCTGCGTGCTAGCTAGCTGTCCTCACCCGCGCAAAAGCGGGTCATGAGTGATGTAAGGGCTGCCATGGATTTCGGCTTTTCCTGTCCCAGGTGCCGGGCAAGCCACTCGTCGCGGATGTTATGGTTGAAGGCTGCGAGGGCCTCCGCATCCCGACAGTCGACGATTTGGTTTTTCTTTGTTAAGAACCGCGTCTAGAATTGTCTGGCCGATTTGTCTGGCTGCTGAATTATCTGGCTTAGGTCATCAGCGTCTGGTGGTCGCACATACGTGCCTTGGGAGTTATCGAGGAATGTGGCTTCCAGGTCTTCCCAACTCCCAATTGACTCTGCTGGCAAGCTGTTAAGCCAATGCCGGGCTCGTCCTTTAAGCTTGAGGGGAAGATATTTGATGGCGTGAAGATTGTCACCGTGGGCCATGTGGATGTGAGGAAGATAGTCTTCGATCCAAACCGCGGGGTCTGTTGTGCCATCGTAAGATTCAATATTAACGGGTTTAAACCCTTCGAGGATTTGATGATCCATTACTTCATCTGTGAAGCATATTGGGTGTGCGGCGCCTCTGTACTGGGCGATATCACGACGGAGCTCAAAAGAGCTTTGTCTGTTTTGTTCAGCCCGGCCGGACTTACTGTGTCCGGTGCGATGGTTGTCGTCATGTACCATGGGGTGCCCACGCGATCCATAGATCGATCTTGATTGTCTTGCCTTATCCTCCAACATATCTCGCAAGTCCGGAGCGCTCCCCTGTGGCCTTGTGCTTTTCGAGCGATGCCGGCGTACGGGTCTAGTGAAGGGCCTAGAGGCCTCTCTGTCGCGACCACGGGGTGGTCGGTCGGCCGTATTGTCTCCTGGTGATGCGGGCTCATACGCTTCCTCCTCTAATCGGGGGAGCAGCTTGTGTTTAGGGTAGCTTTTGGAGGGGCATTCGAGCTCATGCTCTTCAGCTGCGAGGACTTCAGTCCATCTGGTGGCTAGCAGATCTTGATCAGCTCTAAGCTGTTGCTGCTTTTTCTTGAGGCTGTTTGCCATGGCCATAAGCCTGCGTTTAAAACGCTCTTGTTTGACGGGATCCTCAGGCATGACGAATTCATCGTCGTCGAGGCTTGCTTCGTCTCCAGAGGGAGGCATATTATCCTCTACCTCTTCTTCTGCCGCTCTCTCATGAGGGTTGGCGTCTCCATCCTCCTGCGCTGGGTCTTGCTGGAGTGGGTTATCTTCGGCGCTGTCCGGTGTATTATTATCTCTAGTGCCGGAATCTTCATTCTTGCTGTGGCGGGATTTAGAGCGGCACCTCTCACTGCCAGCTCAAGCAATGGGCGCGTGAGATCGCAATGGGGGATCCATCATTCGATTCTCAGAAGCCACTGAAGTGGTCCAGCACGCCTATCATTTTTGACAACGAGCGCACAACTGTGGTCGGGTGTCTACCATTGTTGGTTTCACCAACGATACGCAACCTCAAGGTGACGAAGATGCTAATTGACGGCGGGGCCGGTCTGAACTTGATCTTGCCTGTTGTGATCAAAAGGCTGCAGATTCCTGATGAAGACCTCGAAGAGACAGGCACGTTTCAAGGGGTCAACCCGGGAAGGAGTCAGCCGAAGGGTAAGGTCACGTTGCCCGTGACGTTTGGAGGTGAGTTGAACTACAGGATGGAGAGGATTGTATTTTATGTAGCCGAGATCCCCTTGCCCTACAACGGGATTCTCGGCCGCCCGACACTAGCCAAGTTCATGGTGGCGTCACACTACGCCAATAACACGCTGAAGATGCCTCGGCCCTATGGCCATCATCACCGTCCCTTCCGACAAGAAGGAAGTGCTGATCTGTGCTGACTAACTCTACCGGGAAGCGGTTGCGGCGACTGCCGCCAAAGCACTTGCTCCTGCTGTCGAAGCCCAGGAGGGAAGAAGACCGACAAGACCTCTCACACCCAGTCCGGCAAGCGCACCTCTTTGGAGTGTTGTGCTCCCGTCGAGGGCGTGCCAGAGAGCTCCACCGACAAGAGCAAGAAATCTAGGGTTGCGCCACTAGAGACCAAGAAGGTGTCCATTAAGGAGGATGGCACAGGAGGGGCTTTCACCATAAGCTCCACCCTCGATAGCAAATAGGAAGGCACGCTTGTCACTTTCCTGCGGGCGAATGTTGATGTGTTCGCATGGCGAGCATCCGACATCCCCGGCGTTCCCAGGGAGGTGATTGAGCACCATCTTGCTGTCTGTCCTCATGCGCGACCCGTCAAGCAGAAGGTCAGGAAGCAGGCTTTGGAAAGGAAGGAGTTCATCACAGAAGAGATGAGGAAGCTGGAAGCGGCAGGCTTGGTGAGAGGAGTACTCCATCCGACGTGGTTGGCCAATCTGGTGGTGGTGCGCAAGGCAAATGGGAAGTGGAGGCTGTGTATTGATTATACAGATATCAATAAGGCCTGTCCAAAAGACTCTTTCCCATTGAGGGAGTCCGGGACTAAGGGGTCATCGGAAGCCGGACTATATACTTTGGCCGGACTGTTGGACTATGAAGATACAAGATTGAAGACTTCGTCCCGTGTCCGGATGGGACTATCCTTTGCGTGGAAGGTAATCTTGACAAATCGGATGTGTAGATCTCCTTCTCTGTAACCGACTCTGTGTAACCCTAGCCCCTCCGTGTCTATATAAACCGGAGGGTTTAGTCCGTAGGACAACAACAATCAGAATCATAGGCTAGCTTCTAGGGTTTAGCCTCTACGATCTCGTGGTAGATCAACTCTTGTAATACTCATATCATCAAGATCAATTAAGCAGGAAGTAGGGTATTACCTCCATCTAGAGGGCCCGAACCTGGGTAAACATCGTGTCCCCCTCCTCCTGTTACCATCGTGTCCCCCTACCCGAGATCCGCCGGTTTTGGCACCGACATTGGTGCTTTCATTGAGAGTTCCTCTGTGTCATCACGATAAGGCTCGATGGCTCCTTCAATCATCTTCAAAGACGTGGTACAGGGGGAGGTTTTCCTCCCCGGACAGATCTTCGTATTCGGTGGCTTCGTACTGCGGGCCAACTCGCTTGGCCATCCAGAGCGGATCGATAGCTACGCCCCTGGCCATCAGGTCAGGTTTGGAAGCTTGAACTATACTGCCGACATCGGCGGAGACTTGATCTTCGACGGATTCGAGCCCGTGTTAGGTGCGCCGAATAGGCACGATGAGCATGACTTCGATCTGCCATCAGACAGTGTTTGGGAGATCGCGCCTGCGGCAGCCCAGGGAATCAATCCGGCGCAGATCGCGCCATCCGAGGACGGGTGGATGGACCCCACCATGGAGGTTGCACACTCATTGGCATTGGAGCCGAACACTGACACCATATCCTATGAGGTCGGTATCGTCGGACCCCCAGACTCGTCTCCGGCTACAAGATCTGAACCGTGTACGTCCGTGCCTATCGAATCTGATTGGGCACCGGTCATGGAGTTCACCTCTGCGGATATCTTTGAGCACTCGCCCTTGGGTGATGTGCTAAATTCATTAAGGTCTCTCTCCTTGTCAGGAGACTCCTGGCCGAACTATGTTCGGCTCGAGTGGGAAGCAGACAACAAAGAAATTCGTTCCCCACGCACCACCCACTTAATAGCCACTGTCGATGACTTAACTGACGTGCTTGACTTCAACTCCGAAGATATCAACGGTATGGACGGCGATGCGGGAGAAGAACAGGAACCACCGCCTATAGGGCGCTGGACAACCACCTCATCATATGATATATACATGGTGGACACCCCCAAAGAAAGCAATGGCGATGAGGCAACGGAAGATAATCCCCTGGAGAAGCAATCTAGGCACCGGTGTCACAGGCACCACACCAATCCCCGCCATAGCAAAAATAGCGATGCCAGCACAAGAGATGATAACAATCCGAATGGCGCCGAAGATGAAAACAATCCTGCCGAGCCAGGCTTCGAGCAGGCCGAGAAAGAAGATGGGCAAGCTAGCCCTAAGGAACAGGCAACTGATGGAGAATCAGAGGATGATAATTACATGCCTCTCTCCGAAGACGAAGTGAGCCTTGGCGACGAAGAATTCATCATGCCTAAGGATCCCGTCGACCAGGAGAGCTTCAAGCACCGGCTTATAGCCACTGCAAAAAGCCTGAAGAAAAAGCAGCAACAGCTTCAAGCTGATCAAGATCTGCTAACTGAAAGATGGACCGAGGTCCTGGCTGCCGAGGAATACGGACTCAAGTGCCCTACAAAAAGTTACCCAAAGCGCAGGTTGCTACTTCAACTCGAGGAGGAGGCACTAAAGCCCGCACTACCAGCGCATGAAGCGGCTAACCGGCCACCTCATGGCCAAGACAAAGCGGAAGTCCGAAGTCCAGACCGCACCCCGACGCCAAACAAGCAAAAACACGGAGATCCGGGGCTCCATGATTGACCTGCTTGACAAATTGAAAAACAAAGCAGGACAGTCAAGATAGATCAATGGATCACAGGGGCGCGCCCCAATGTGTGATGAAGACTGTCACGCCGGATATACCAATAAATCCGGCCGGACCGAATATAATGTAACCCAGCACAGAGGCGCCGCACACCCCCAATGCTTTACTGATGAAGTAATAGATCATGAATTCCCAGAAGGGTTTAAACCAGTGAACATTGAATCATATGATGGTACTACAGACCCCGCGGTATGGATAGAAGATTTCTTCCTCCACATTCACATGGCCCGCAGAGATGATCTACATGCCATCAAGTACCTCCAACTAAAACTCAAGGGACCGGCTCGGAATTGGCTGAATAGCTTGCCCGCAAACTCCATCGGGAGCTGGGAGAACCTGGCAGACGCCTTCCTGGACAACTTCTAAGGCACTTATGTGTAACCACCAGATGCTGACAATCTAAGTCACATAACCCAACAGTCCGGAGAGTCAGCCAGGAAATTTTGGACTCGGTTCCTAACTAAAAAGAACCAAAATGTCAATTGTCCGGATGCCGAAGCCCTAGTGGCCTTTAAGCATAACATCCATGATGAGTGGCTTGCCCGACATCTCGGCCAAGAAAAGCCAAAGTCCATGGCAGCCCTGATGACACTCATGACCCGCTTCTGTGCGGGCAAGGATAGCTCATTGGCTTGTAGCAACAACACAACAAGCAATCCTGGCACATCAAAAGCCAGAGATAGCAACGAAAAAACACGATGCAACAAACGCCGAAGACACGGCAGTCAATGCCGGATTCAGTGGCTCCAAGTCCGGTCAGCGGAAAAAACCACTCAACAAAAACAATTCAGGTCCGTCCAATTTGGGCTGCATACTCGACCGTCAATGCCAGATTCATTGCGCCCCAGGAACACCAACCAATCATACCAATAGAGAATGCTGGGTCTTCAGACAAGCCGGCAGATCAGGTGCCGAAAACAAGGGGAAGGGGTCTCAAAGCGACGAGGACGAGGAGGAGCCCTGATCACCGAATATTGGAGGGCAAAAGAAATTTCCCTCGCAAATCAAAACGGTGAACATGATAAGCGCCACCCACATTCCCAAGCCGGAACGAAGGAGCACTCCTATAGGGATGTCGACTTAACGGAGCCAGTCGCCCCACAATACAACCTACGGCCGATCACCTTCGATCGTAAGGATCGTTTGGCCAATACCAATCAGGGCAATCTAGCCGCACTCGTCCTTGACCCCATAATTAATGGATTCCACCTCACACGAGTCCTCATTGACGGAGACACCAGTCTAAACCTGTTGTATCAGGACACAGTATGCAGGATGGGTATCGATCATTCAATGATCAAGCCCACTAAAACCACCTTTAAAGGTGTCATACCAGGTGTGGAGGCCAATTGTACAGGCTCCATCACTCTGGAGGTAGTCTTCGGATCACCAAACAATTACCGTACAGAAGAGTTAGTCTTCGGCATCGTCCCCTTCCGCAGTGATTATCAGGCACTGCTCGGACGAACCGCGTTCGCTCAATTCAACGCGTTGCCACATTATGCCTACCGTACACTCAAGATGCCCGGTCCGCGCGGCATCATCACGGTTAATGGCAGGGCCGAATTTCCCCTCACTACTGAAGAGTCTATCGCCGCTTTAATAGTAGAAGCAACGAATGGCACCTTTCAATCAAACCTCGAGTCGACTGCCAAGCTCCCGGACACCGCCAAAGGAGTCCGAACTACTTCACGGTAGGATAGCCCGGCTCGTCCGGTGCTCAGTTAAAACACTACGGCAAAAGTTAAAACAAGCCACATACTGCGGCTCGACCGCTCTGTGGCACAAAACCATTTCTTACATTTTCTTTGCAGGTTCACCTTTGCGTAGGCCAGGAGGGATGGCTTGGAAACAGTTCGAGCGCGTAAAGGAATATCTAGATATTCCCCTCGACGATCATCCGACTACTCTCCAGATCCGCATACAGCTTCCTCCCGCCTGGTCTCAGCAGGTTCCGCACTTATATTTCCTTTCATCACATTACCTGTACGCATATGCATCGACGTATTATTCAAATACAACATGTGTATTTATATGATGCTTATTTGCTGTCATTTCTTATTTAAAGTCTTTTCTCAAAAGACAGCGGCATATCATGATATGCCTTAATATGCCAGGGGCTTCATTATACCCATACTACGGCAAAAAAGCCAGAACACCTTCACGGAAGTTCGGCACCCCGAACTTATAGCATCATATGCATCAGCTCCGAATCATGTCTTGGGTCAATAGTTGGGTTTGCCCGGCTCCTATGTTTTGGTACCTTACGTTCCGCTATATTGGCTAAGGTAGCATAGGGAGAAGTACTGTGATTGTGTCCTAGTTCTTCCAGATGAGCACCTCAGTAGAGAAAGCCGAACACTGACTGGCATGATCCAGCGAGAGTTGGTCAGTTGTTTGAGAGGTCGTAAAATCTTTAAGGATTTCTTCCGCATAATGCCATAACCAATGCAGCGTGTGAAGGATCGGCTTTTCTTCTAATCTGGCGCTTATATAGGCCCTCGTGCGGTCTTCCGAACACCAAGGGCTGCGCCTACCTTCCTTCTAAAACTCCTATGGCTAAGTGAGAGTGATAAAGCCCTATAGTCTGATTGCCTGGTTCGCTCTGCTGAACACCTCCTTCAAGAACCCAAAAATGGGATAAAGAGTGCTCAGGTTTATCCCGAACACCCCCGTACTTACTACGTCGGGGCAGAAACCGACAATTGGGCAACTCTCAGGATTATTATAGAAAACGGCCGCACAGGAGGAAAAACTTTCAAACGACAAGCAATAAATAATAGAAATGACCTTGTTCAAACATTACAAAGGATAAACATGACCGTATTTATGGAAATATAATGTCCTTGGTGCATTGCTCCGCTGCAAGGCGGGCACCTTTCAAGACACCTTCATAATACAGCTCGGGCTTGTGGTGCTCCTTTCCCTCTGGTGGTCCCTCGGTCATCAGCTTTTCCGCATCCATCTTCCCCCAATGCACCTTTGCATGGGAGAAGGCCATTCGCGCACCTTCTATGCAAACCGACCGCTTGATGACTTCGAGGCAAGGACAGGCACTCACAAGCCGCTTCACGAGCCCAAAGTAACTACTCGGAATCGGCTCGGCGGGCCACAACCGGATAATTAAATCCTTCATGGCTAGCTTGGCCGCCTTATGTAGTTCAACCAGCTCCTTCGGTTGATCAGAAAAATGAAACGGATAATTCGGCGCTAGATATTGCATCCAGAAAAGCTTATCCGCAGTATTCCTCTCTTTGGCTCGGTAGAATTGGGCGGCATCAGATATGCTGCGCGGAAGCTCCACAAATACCCCTGGAGAAATCAGAATTTAAACTCTGAACTTGATTTTCTCCTTTAAAATACCCACTTTGTATAAAAAAAAGCCTTACCAGCCGCAATCTTCCTCGCCTCCTGGATTTCCTTCAGTGCACCTTGGGCTTCCCCCCGGGCATCACTTGTGGCTTGACGAGCCTGGGAGAGTTCAGATTCTTTCCCTGATATACTCTGCTCCAACGTCTCGCATTTGTTCACGGCCACCTGAAGCTCTCACTCAGCTTCAATAACTCTAGCCTCGTGCTTCTCACAGAGATCCTGCTCTGCGGCTTCCTTCTTCTTGGCTTCGGCCACAACCTTCTTAAGAGCCTTAATTTCTGACATCGCCCCTAGAGCACATCATAGAAATATTTTACTCATACACACTTATTCATTTGTGATAAAGGAACTAGGTTTCTGCATACCTTGGTTATCCTCCAGCTGTTTCTTCACTTGGCCAAGTTCTCCTTCGGCCCGCTCCAGACTATGCTGCAAACCCCCAATTATTCACTGATGAAGTAATGGATCATGAATTCCCAGAAGGGTTTAAACTCGTGAACATTGAATCATATGATGGTACTACAGACCCCGCGGTATGGATAGAAGATTTCTTGCTCCACATTCACATGGCCCGCGGAGATGATCTACATGCCATCAAGTGCCTCCCACTAAAAGTCAAGGGACCAGCTCGGCCTTGGCTGAATAGCTTGCCAGCAAACTCCATCGGGAGTTGGGAGAACCTGGCAGGCGCATTCCTGGACAACTTCCAGGGCACTTATGTGTGACCGCCGGATGCTGACGATCTAAGTCACATAACCCAACAGCCCGGAGAGTCAGCCAGGAAATTTTGGACTCGGTTCCTAACTAAAAAGAACCAAATTGTCGACTGTTCGGATGCCGAAGCCCTAGCGGCCTTTAAGCATAACATCCGTGACGAGTGGCTTGCCCGACATCTCGGCCAAGAAAAGCCAAAGTCCATGGCAGCCCTAACGACACTCATGACCCGCTTCTGTGCGGGCGAGGATAGCTGGTTGGCTCGTAGCAACAACACAACAAGCAATCCTGGCACATCAAAAGCCAGAGATAGCAACGACAAAACACGACGCAACAAACACAAGCGTCGCAAAAACGGTGATAGCACCAAAGACACAGTAGTCAATGCCAGATTTAGTGGCTCCAATTCTGGTCAGCAGAAAAAACCATTGAACAAAAAAAATCAGTTCCGTCCAATTTGGACCACATACTCGACCGTCCATGCGAGATTCATGGCGCCCCAGGAATACCAGCCAATCATACCAATAGAGAATTCTGGGTCTTCATACAAGCCGGCAGATTAGGTGCCGAGAACAAGGGGAAGGGGTCTCAAAGCAACGACGACAACGACAAGGAGCCCCGATCACCGAATATAGGAGGGCAAAAGAAATTTCCCCCGCAAATAAAAATGGTGAACATGATAAGCGCCACCCATATTCCCAAGCCGGAACGAACGAGCACTCCTAGGGATGTCGACTTAACGGAGCCAGTCGCCCCACAATACAACCTACGGCAGATCACCTTCTATCGTAAGGATCATTCGACCAATACCAATAAGGGCAATCCAGCCGTAGTCATCCTTGACCCAATAATTAATGGATTCCACCTCACAAGAGTCCTCTTGGATGGTGACAGCAGTCTAAACCTGTTGTATTAGGACACAGCGTGCAGGATGGGTATCAATTATCCGTTGATCAGGCCCACTAAAACCACCTTTAAAGGTGTCATACCAGGTGTGGAAGCCAATTGTACAATCTCCATCTCTCTGGAGGTAGTCTTCGCATCACCAAACAATTACCGTACCGAAGAGTTAGTCTTTGGCATCGTCCCCTTCCGCGGTGATTATGAGGCACTGCTCGGACGAACCGCGTTCGCTCGATTCAATGCGGTGCCATATTATGCCTACCGTAAACTCAAGATGCAAGGTCCGCGCCGCGCCATCACGGTTAATGGCAGGGCCAAATTTCCCCTTACTACCGAAGAGTCTACCGTCGCTTTAATAGTAGAAGCAACGAATCGCACCTTTCAATTGAACCTCGAGTCGACGGCCAAGCTCCCAGACACCGCCAAAGGAGTACGAACTACAGTGCGGCAGGATAGCCCGGCTCGTCCGATGCTCAGCTAAAACACTGCGGCAAAAGTTAAAACAAGACACATACTGCGGCTCAACCGCTTTGTGGCACAAAACCATTTCTTACATTTTCTTCGCAGGTTCAGCTTTTCGTAGGCCAGGACGGATGGTGTGGAAACAGTTCAAGCGCGTAAAGGAATCTCTAAATATTGGCCTCGACGATCATTCGACTACACTCCGGATCCGCATACAGCTTCCTCCCGCCTGGTCTGAGCAGGTTCCGCAGTTATATTTCCTTTTATCACATTACCTGTACTCATACGCATCGACGTATTATTCAAATACAACATGTGGATTTATATGATGCTTATCTACTGTCATTTCTTATTGAAAGTCTTTTGCCAAAAGACAGCAGCATATCACGATACGCCTTAATATGCCAGGGGTTTCATTATACCCATACTACGGCAAAAAACTATGAACACCTTCACGGAAGTTCGGCACCCTGAACTTATAGCATTATATGCATCAGCCCCGAATCATGTCTTGGGTCAATAGTTGGGTTTGCGCGGCTCCTATGTTTGGTACCTTACGTTCTGCTATATCGGCTATGGTAGCACAGGGAGAACTACTGCGATTGTGTCTTGGTTCTTTCGGACGAGCACCTTAGTAGAGAAAGCCGAAAACTGACTGGCATGATGCAGCGAGAGCTAGTCAGTTGTTCGAGAGGTCATAAAATCTTTAAGGATTTGTTCTGCATAATGCCATAACCAATGCAGCGTGCGAAGGATCAGCTTTTCTTCTGATCAGGCGCTTATCGCAACAAAAAAAAGACACATATGTGACATTTTGGGCCGAACTAATTTTTTTTCTATCATACATATGACACTTCTATGACGATAATTGTGACAGAACCCGGAATCATCATAGATGTGGTGGGCTCCTACTTCTATGACAAAAAATCATGACAGAAAATGGGCTTTTCGTCCTGGGCGGGCCGGAGACGCATCTGCATGACATTCTTTGGGACGTCCATGACGGAAAAAACCGTGCTAGAAGCTAGGGGGAGGAAAATTTCAGGGAGTTGCGGTGGGAGGTCGGGACCGAGCGATGCGCGTTTCTCTCGTACACGTGCGAGGAGTTGGCTCTAACTGAACCCGAGCGAGGCGTTGGGCTCTAACTGAAACCGAGCGATTGCACTGCAGGCTAAGCGTTACTGAACCCGAGCGATCGATCGATGGCTGTTAACTGAACCCGGTGGAGCGATTCCTTCGCTACTTCTACTAACTGAAGCCGATCGATTAGATGAACAGTGAGCGATGTAGAGGGGGGCGGTTGGATGAACAGTGAGTGGTGGCGTTGCCTCTGGATGAACAGGACCCCGTGGTGTGCAGGGCTGGATGAACAGTAGACGGTGGTCGGGTGGCCGTGGAGGGGTGGTTGAATAGGACCATGTGGTGTGGAGGGCTGGATGAACAATAGACGGTGGAGGGCTGGATGAATAGTAGACGGTGGAGGGGTGGTTGAATAGTAGCCGGTGGAGTAGCGCGCGGTGGAGGCTGGATGAACAGGAGCCCGTGGAGGATGGAGGAGGTCAATGGTAGCCCGTGGAGGCTGGAGGAGGTCGACGATGGAGATGAACAATATCCCGTTGAGTCTCGTTTTGCGGTACGCCACACCCCTCCCGATGAACAGGACCCTGTTTCGACCGTAGCGCTCCAACACAAGTCCGTTTCGTCCATTTTGCGGTACGCCACACCCCTCCCGATCAACAGGACCCCCGTTTCGACCGTAGGAGGTCAGTTTCGTCCATTTTGCGGTACGCCACACCCCTCCCGATCAACAGGACCCCCGTTTCTACCGTTGGAGGTCCATTTCGTTCGTTTTGCGGTACGCCACGCCCCTCCCGATCAATAGGACCCCGTTCCGAATGTAGGAGGTCCGTTTCCTTCGTTGTGCGGTACGCCAGGCCTCATTTCCATCGCCTGTTCTGTCCAAGCCCTCCCGATGAACAAGACCACGCATTCCGTTCCAACCAAGCCGGTTGGCTCCCCTTGAACACGACGATGATGTTGTTTCTCCGTTCCGACCCAGCCATATACGTATGCTCGAGTAGGCGTTCGAGCCCCTGCGCGTATGTACGTATGTGGCCGTATTTTCTTTCTTGCACCCTCACCGCTGTACGTACGTGTACATGCTACGTGTGCGCCTCTACTATGACGTGTGTGCGCCTCTACATTCACCAGTATATATGTACGTACACGTTCGCGACCAGAATGACAACGCTACATACGCTTCTACCAGGTGGGTCCCGACTGTCAGGCACTTCCTTGCGTGCGAAGATGAAGTTGGTGGGTCCCAGCAGTCAGGGGGGTGAATCGTTTTTTTCCCGGACGCACTTCCTTGCATGCGAAGATGTAGCTGGTGGGTCCTAGCAGTCAGGGGGCGAATCGTTTTTTTTGCCCGGACGCACTTCCTTGCGTGCGAAGGTGTCGCTAGTGGGTCCCAGCGGTCAGGGGGGCGAATCGTTCTTTTTTTTGCCCGGACGCACTTCCTTGCATGCGAAGATGTAGCTGGTGGGTCCCAGCAGTCAGGGGGAAACATTTTTTTCGCGAAATACAGTGGCCCGTCCGGTGGGTCCCAGCTGTCAGGTGGAGGAATCATTAGTTTCCGCGTAATAAGGAGGCACTTCCTTGCTGCGGTCGTGGACCCAGCTGTCAGCCTCTCCACGTACAGTCCACGTCCGATGGAAGTTGTTCCTTGACCATGTTGACCATGCCGCGCCGAGAGCACCAGGGTGGTGGACGACGGCAAGGCCTAGGAAGGGGACGACGGGGAGCCAGGGAAGACACGGCAGTGGAAGCCCGCGCGGAGAGGAGTATGAGGGTTCACTGGTTTGGCTGCGGTGTGAAGCTGTCGTCGCTGCAGGGCCTGGCTAGCGGTGGGAATAGTAGGGGGCAGTGAGGCCTCCGCGGCAGCACAGCCGGCCACGGGAGGCAGGAGCATGCGACACGACGGCGCTGCTTTGGGCTGCTGGAGCAAGAAGACCAGAGGTTGAAGAAGCACTACGGCTGTTGGATGGACATTGTATGGTCACTTGAGCTAGAGTAGTTCATATTGACTAAAGTTGACAAAGGCCCCCATCCCAGTCAACTTAGAAGGCCCACAAGTCAGCCTCCCACCATTGTGGGTCCCAGCTAGCAGGGGGAGTATTCATTTTTTTGTGCGTAATAAGGAGGCACTTCCGGTGGGTCCGAGCTGACAGCGCGGGGAACATTTTTTCGCGAAATACACTGGCCCGTCCGGTTGATCCCAGCAGTCAGGGGGGAAACGTTTTTTCGTGAAATAAGGTGGCCCGTTCGGTGGGCCCCTGCTGTCTGGTGGAGGAGTAATTATTTTGCTCGTAATAAGGAGGCACTTCCTTGCGGCTGCCTGGACCAAGCTGTCAGCCTCTCCACGTATAGTACTCTTCCGATGGAAGTCGGTCGTTAACCACGTTGACCATGCCGCGCCGAGAGCACCAGGGCAATGGTCTGGACGACGATGAGGCCTAGGAAGGGGACGACACGGAGCCGGGGAAGACGCAGCAGTGGTAGCCCGCGCGGAGAGGAGTACGAGGGTTCACTGGTTCGGCTGCGATGTGAGGCTGCCGTCGCCGCAGAATAACAGGGGGTGTGGGTGAGTAGAGGGATGGCCTGGCCAGCGGTGGGAGTAGAACGAAGCGGTGAGGCCTCCGCGGCATCATAGCCATCCACGACAGGCAGGAGCACGCGACAAGATCGGCGCTGCTTTGGGCGGCTGGAGCAAGAAGACGAGAGGTTGAAGAAGCACTACGGCCGTTGGATGGACATCGTACGATCACTGCAGCTAGAATCATTTATATTGACTAAGTTGACAAAGCCCTTGGTATGCGTCAACTTAGTAGGCCCACAGCTCGGATTTGGCAGAGAACATATAGCCCATTTGCGATTTGTAAGAATGTACAGCCCATTTTTCAATTCTAATGGAATTTACTACAGCCCATTTACAGTTTGTTAAAAGTACAACCCAACTTCTAGCTAGGACAACGATTAATAATTTCAAACAACCGCTCAAAACAGAATTCAAAAAAAATTCTCACATTTTCATGGGATCCGAAATATTTTTATCCGAAATTTCTAGTCAGGTTAAATATAATTTCAAAATAAAGTTGTATCACGTTAAAATCCAACGAGATATTGCGCACGCAACAAGTAATGAAATTAAAATTCCCAAATTCCAAAAATAATATATTTTTCAAACTAATTATGTGTTTGGTGCATAGTAATTGCGCAGTTATTATATTTACATCCCATTTATTATTTCTTAAAGTCCATTTTCTTGTTAAGCCTAATGCATACCTCCTAGGAAACTTTGCAGCCCAGCAGGGTGGATAACAAGTTGACCTGGATATTGTGTACAATTGTCGGCCCAGTTACATTGCTGATGTTGAAAAAAAAGGCCTGTGTAGTACAGTACAACCTAACATGGTTACTCAGCCCACATTCAGCGACGTGGGAAAGGCCCAAACAAGGCTTCTGTACAACTTTTTGAAGTCACTGAGCTCAATTAATAACTTAAGAGAAAACTTAGATTACAGTGGGACCTAATTAAAAGCTGTCACGAGCAAATAAATAATTCAACGGGTCCCACTTGTGCGTGTGCGCGGGCGCGCGCGCGTATGTGTGTGTGAGAGAGAGCGAGAGCGAGAGCGAGAGAGAGAGAGCGAGAGCGAGAGCGAGAGAGAGAGAGAGAGAGAGAGAGAGAGAGAGAGATAGAGAGAGAGAGACTCATCGGTCGATGCTCGTAAATACATCTTTTAGCCATATGCATTGCTGATGCTCAGTAAAAACTTATATAGTTGACACAATCATATAGAATATCGTAGCACACTGAACTTGCATACAAAAATTTCACGCAGGCGGCACAATCAGGATGGAAGCAGTGGATCGCTACGGGAAAGGCTATGTTGAAACCAATGAAGTCGTAGATAATGGTTCATCGTCTTTATAAATGACGGGGAAATATCTTGAATGTTGTGCAAAGAAAACAGACAGACAACACAATAAGTTCTGCTAGCACATTAAGTTGACATACAGCCCTTTCCCAAAAAAGTTCATGTACAAAATTAGAACAGGTCACAATCAAATGTACTAGCATATCAGTGCTTCAGACCCATAGCTCGGATTTACCTAGTACTATCTGACAAGATTGAGTTGTTACCTCAAATTAGAGCACATCCAGGCAGCCAGCCCTGCCCCTTCTCCAAAAGAAGCAGTGGCCTCCGCCACGCGATGGAGTAGGCCCTGTGCCATCCATCGTTCCGAGCAACACGTGGAAAGTCTGACGTTGACTCCTGTAATTTACGTCGTCGACGGACCCTGGCACCAGCAGTGGCGGCAGGACTTCGGTTGATGGATTGACCACTTCTTCGACATGCACGAACACTCGATATAGGTACATCCCTAACGTGGTCCTCGGCGGCCTTGGTGGAGACGAATAGTACAACCCCGGTTCCTGCACTGGTATCTCAACACCAATCACCTTTGGTATGGTGGACAACTTCTTCATCCATGCCACAACAGCCAGAGCACAGCTGTCTGGAGGATCGAACATACTTACGGGCTCACCTCCAAGGTCGTTGATAAGCTCGTTCATGGACTCACTGTTCCAAGCACGTCGAGGCATGCCGTGGAAGGTAAGCTTTGTTAAAAACTCAAACTCAAAGGGCACTGAGCCCCGTCCTGGGTGCCACCGATCAAAGCTCACCAGCGCGCCATCATAGAACAAACGCCGGGAAGATTCAAACACATGACTACAGTCGAAAGTTGTCCGGAACCTGACGAAGAAATCAGCCGGTGGCAGACAGACTTCCACGAGCAAGTCACTTATTTGGATGCCGTGCGCAATGCCAAGAGCTTTGACAAGGTCGTCCGGCGAGACGGGAGGCCGGTCGCCGTTGATGGTTACCATCAGCACTTTGCCGGCAAACTGGTCGTCAAGCGCCGCCATGCCACTGTTGAGCGACAATATGCAGCGACCGAAGGCAGGACGAACCTCAGGATCTCCGGCTCAGAGATCCACGTTAACCGGCGACATGATAGTGCGCTTGAGTACAGGGAGTACAGGAGGGGGATTCGGGGGAACTGGAGTAGAAATTGAGATTCAGAGGTGGGGGAGGGGCGGGAGACTGGGGATGAAAAGGTAGCATGAATTTCGAGCACGCGCCAATATGCTCTCGGCATGCAAGCACACGAAAACACCGGTGGCGCCCACATGTCGGCCTAAGAGTCCTTATTCTTTCCTTTTTGGAGAGCCCGACCTTTTTTTTCAGGATCTTTTGAGAGCCCGGCCCAAGAGTCATAATTGACCTGTTTTGCATTGCGTTACTACTCGGCTCATATTCAACGACACCTCACTGGCCCAAACAAGTGTACATCATCGAAAAGACAGTGAGCTCAAATTATATAACTTGAAAAAAGGAGATATACTATGAACACTGGAGAATGGTGATGCCCTCATTTAGCCCACCAGTAGTTTGAGACAATAAACAGTTCGAAACAACGACATATACAACATTCAAACACTGACTATTGACAACTACTGACATAAACAGCAAGACATAATAGTTCATAAGAAGTCTTGCTACACAACCAAAATGTACCATCTGCAGCGCTCAGACTCTCGTGATCCAGACGAGAATGACATTCTAAACAGAAGCAACTATTACATAGAAAGAGTGACATAGGCGAGGATGACCAAATGACAAGGAATATGCATAACAAAAGAAAGAACTACCCATCAAAAACCAGCAGAAAAGACAACAAAGTCATTCGAAGAGATGACCCCACACCATCATAATTTGTAGCCCCGCTTCAGCGACCAGTGTTCCGGAGACACCAGTACTCCACCCTTTCGATGCAACAGCCCAATTACCTATCACCTAAAGGCTTGAACCACATCACTGCCTGTCGTAATTGAGACATCCAAGGATCAAAGTTAATCCGGATGCCTTTGTCATTCTCACCTTCTTTGGCTGCAGGCTGTATCATTGACAATCAGGGGAGTTTGCTCCCGCACTCCTAGGGCTTGCCGTGTAGACACAGTTTTCCATAGCAAACAGTGCTTCTCTTCCATCAAGGTCCTTGCCAATGGTGATCTCCTGATTAATCGGATACTTGAGGCCGAGAAACAGAGAGTGTGAACCAAGGCTGTTTACCCGCCTCCAACTAAAAAATCCTAAAGGCCCCAACAAGCCGGTATCCTTCTCATAGACGTAACAGCCACTGTCCGAATACTCACATATTACACGGTGCTTGTATACAGTGGAGTTTTTGCAATATAACTTCTCCAGCTCATGTGTCCGAATGATCATCAGTCTTTTGCCATCGTCTGATTGAGAGAGGAACCAGTTGTGCTTCCCTGTTTTTGGCAAAGGTGGTGTAATTACAAAGGGCAG
This sequence comes from Triticum dicoccoides, assembly GCF_002162155.2. Taxonomy (NCBI): domain Eukaryota; kingdom Viridiplantae; phylum Streptophyta; class Magnoliopsida; order Poales; family Poaceae; genus Triticum; species Triticum dicoccoides. The sequence continues at coordinate 393,932,492 of NC_041391.1, read as the reverse complement.
TAACTGTAGGGACACTGCATCATATCAAAAAGGACAGGCATTGTTAATGTAAGATCAGCATTGTTCAGAGTATGAGTAGAATAATGCAAGAAACAACATTGATATGTCCCTGTTGGAACTGGGAGGGAAATACAAGGAGATGTATACTGGGTTCGAAAATATAGAAGTGCCATGCATGGTTATACTCATGTTATCTCGCAATCAATTCTTCACAGGAAACTACCATGTCATGCATGTTATGTAATCATGTTCTGTCCGCACAAACAAATTCTTCAAGGTAACTAACAGAACATGCATTGTTATATACTCATGTTCTGTGGCCAAAAATTTTGTGAGGATATTATTCTAGCCATTGATTGCTGAAGGGCGAATATAGGTATGTACACATGGTAAGCATTGCAGGATTTCACTACTTCCAGATATAGAGTTCTCCATATGCACATTTACTTCCCTAAGGTATGGTTAGATGAAACCAACAGTGTGGTGCATGTTTCTACATCATGAAAATGAGGAAACTAACATGGCCATTGATATTTAGTAGTAGTATATAGATTATTGTAAAATAAGGATAATATCCATATATTCCTAACCGTTTGATTATTCAGGGTACAAATTGGCTATAATGACATGGTCACAATAACATGAATTAACTCATTCCAATATAGCTGATTTACGGCGTCTCTAATATATTGCCATAGTTCTACTCAAATGCTACTCAAACAGGGATATGCCAATCATCACAAAAGGTTCAAACAGTGTCATGGCGTCATCATTAACATGAGATGGAAACAACTTACACGCGCCGTCCCAGCAATACGTGGTGCCATCTGCTTTGTCGATCGCGTAGATGATGCCATTGTGTTCAATAGCATCACAGAAGTGTGTATCAACTTTGATGATGATCCACTGCGAGCCGAGTTGTCTCCAGCTAAAGAAGGCACCGGTGTAAAGATAGGCGAGTCCGCGGTCAAACAAGGCAATTGGCTTGAAGTATGTGTAATTCGCATGTCGTGTGGGTACTTGGCAGATTACAATCTTCTACAAAACAAGGTCCGTCCAACTGATGTAGTAATATAGATGACTTGGACCGCGATGGTAATACTCTATATAATCCAACGGAGGAAGGATAATCTCATGGGAGGTCTGGAAGTTCACGAGCACCAACTTTTTACCGTCTTCTCTAAAGGCAGCCATCCAGTGGGAGTTCATGCCGACCCAGTACATACCTGCCAAGAAGTTTCGGGCGATGGTGATCGGGTCGATGTCGAGGGAAATGATGTACAGCGACACACTACATACCTGCAAAGATGTTTCGGCTAATGGAGATTGGATTGAAGTCGAGGGGCATCATGCACGCCTCCGTATCATGGTGAGCCAATCTCGCAAGACCAGATAGCAGCAAGCAGGGTGTCTTGAAAAGCTTAGGCCTCGCTTCGACGATGGCCGTGTGCATGTCCCTCAAACATGCAGCTATCCGCAGGGTGGTCAACATATCCATACACGAACAACAGAGGTCGAGGATGTCACTGGGGATATTGCTCAAATCGTGGCTCATATGGATGCTGTGCGGTTTGCGTTCGGCCATGGTAGAGTTTGGAAGGGGGCTTGATTTACGGGGCAGAAGGATGTTGGTGCTGGAACGGATAGCGAGGGAATAGTGGTACTAGGGGAGGCGAGTGAGGAGACGGTACACGGGGGCACAGTGAGATGGAGACGGAGACAGAGATGGAGAAGGAGATGGACATGGAGTGGTGCTATGGGAGCGGAGAGGGAGACGAGGCGAGGCGCTAATGTGCTGTACAGTGGCGATGACAGACTGCACGGTGCACAGGGTGAGGCTGACTTTGGTAACCCGAACACGCCGCCTCGCCTGGACTAGTGTCAGGCGTAGGGTGTTGTCACTTCACTGTGAGGACCGGATGAATAGTATTTTGACCATCAAGTGTACCACAGTTGTACTACTACTACTACTAGTAGGAACATGAATACTCCAGTATTATTGTATAGCGGAAATAGGTCTCCCGTGCTAGCATGCCTGTTCACTTCATCGTTCAGGTATCATCCGTATTGCGAGCAAAACCAAATTCTCATGCATGCCCAATCAACACCCTGTCGCGATGCATGCAGTGGTCGTTCTGGTGCATCAAGGACGGCATGCAGATCGTTCCACACTTGAGAAGAGGCAAAATGGAAAGGTAGAACACGGCAACAGAGGAAGAGAACACTGGCTAACGAGGCTGGGAGGGGATCTAGCAGGAAGTTAATGCTCCACGCCTAAAGGTTTTGGGGAAACCTTATTTTCATAAGGTGACTTATACTCACCTAAACGGAGGGAGTATTCCTTAACCAGAGAATGTTGTGTCTCCCACTCACGCGCTCAAAAAAAAAAGCTACGACACATTTTTTTATCTGTTTGCATAGGTCCCACCTATCAGGAAGGATGGTCACGTACACGAAGAGGTACGACTCCTCAGTCTACCCGCATAGCCTTTTCGTTTAGTCTACCTAGCCGTCTAATCAACTGCCTGCACGCCACTTCTCCCATTTACTTCTCCATCGGGAACCAATTCGCCTTGGCTTCTTCACCTCCCATTCGTCTTCATTTGCATCCAAACCCCACTACGTTCACATTGTTTTAACCTCTTTAAATAATCATCTACTACTTCAGTTGGACTAGCCATCTAATCCTAATTCTCCAAACCATAGCCCTCCGTTCCAGCGGTTCCAAATGGCGAAAGAGATCGAGATGCAGGTTTTTAGTGTCCAACATGTCCTCGTCGAAGGCTCGATACGCATAGTTGGCACCGTCACTGTCAACCCAAGGGTTGTTCGGCAGTGGATCAACAATGTATCCAACTCCCTCGAAAAGGTAGAGACGAGGGTCATCGGTCTCAACACAGAGTACGTGGAGCGTGCCCCTGGGAAGATCCAGCGCGTCGCCGTCCTTCAGCTGTGCCTCGAAGATGATGTTTTGGTGTACCACATCATACACTCTCCCTCCATACCAGGTGAGCTTCACAATTTCTTGTCTCGGGAGGACTTATACTTCTATGGGGCAGCCATCAAAGGGGACAAACAGAAGCTGGAGCCGCACAACCTTGATTTGAAAGCATCACTGACCTACAAACCAGAATTAAAATTCCTGTAGAAGATTGTGCTAAACAGACACCATCCCTATTCGATGTAGCAAATTTTGTGCTCGGTACAAATCTTCAGAAGGGTGACGAGACGGTGACATTAAGGTCATCTGGATGGGATAATTATCCCTTGACGTACGAGCGGATAAAATATGCTGTCCTCGATGCCCGTGTGAGTTTCGAGATAGCTGCAAGGTCCAAAGAGCTTGTTGCGAAGCCGTCTCCCACAGAGAATGAGAACAAGAAGAAGAAGAAGAAGAAGAAGAAGAAGAAGAAGAAGAAGAAGAAAATGCTGCACCAGTAGGAGGGCATTATGTATGGGTGAACTATTTCCTCTGTTGTAAAAAAAATTATTCCCTCTCGGTGTATATTGATATAGATGGACTATTTCGATGGTGTGCATGTCTTTGGAACAGAGTAGTGGCGTGGGTCTGCTTGACTATAAGGAACTATTTATCCGCATATATAGCTTTCTCTGCTACTCCTTCCAGTGATCGGTATGCAGTGCATGTGTCCGTAGACATGACAGCTTGTCCATGGAAGTTCAACTACGCGACCATCACGTTTCATCTCGCGATTCCCACGATGCCTCTCCAACCCAAGGCACCACGCCCCCCGATGAGCGCCTCACCCCTCTAGGCTGCACTGCCCCTCTGCCTTTGTGTGCATGACATGTGGGCCACCTAAAATGCGGCGAGCATCAAGTTTCTACCACAGCCACCCGCGATTCCCACGACGCCGCTTGAACCATGAAACCACACGTCCCTCGACCTGCGGCTCACCCTTCTTGGCCCCACTGCCCCTCTGCCTTCGGGAGCATTACATGTGGACCAGTCACCTATCGGGTCCACATGTTATTGACTCAAAGGTAGGTGTAGTAAGGCGCTGAAGCTCAGTCCCGACGGCCCTGAGAGGGAAATGTAACTCCTGCGTGAGGGCTTGTGGTGCTCCCACAGCACGAACTTGTGCCAAACTCGAGATTTGTTTCTTTACTATACATGCACGCAACGATTTAATGGACATTGTAATCTCAACATGTGATGGGGAGCTCTAAATTTGAATTTGAAACTTATAAAATGAAAAGATTCAAAACAAATAAACTGGGAGAGAGGGAGTATATCATAGGATGTGGCCCATACAAAATAAGTCCCCTGGTTTGTCACCGCGAAGATGTAGTTAGAAAGGAGCACAACGTCTTCCTACTTGTACGGCAACAAATCGGCCGCAGACAGCATGGTCCGCCTTTAACCGCCATGTGAAAGGTTCGTGCTATCTTTTATTCAATCTCACCGTGGTTCCATCGTACCAATTCATGCGGTGGCCCGTTGCATGGCTGATCCCAATGTTGGACAAAGGTTCTACGGGAACGGTATCACCGTTGTAAATGTTGTGCAAAATGATGTTGGTAGCCTACCGTACATATGCAAGCCAATCTCCACTCGCACCGAGCCTAGCCTGTGAAAAAGTGGGCTGGGGGAGAATTAGGAAATGGACACGGAAGTACTCTTTAGAATGCATTTACTACGTGATCAAACTCATCTTACCTGCTCATCGGAGGAAATCCGAGTGCCCCTCAACGTCGGCATCTCAAGGGGCGTCAACTTGCAACTACGGCCACGCCGCGCTGGAGAGACCCCCAAGGAAACATCCTCATGCATTCCACGGAACATCAAGATGTATTTGTATGAGTAGTTTATCTTGTGAGAGAAAAGGATGAATGAGGGAAGTCCTCTAGAGATAGAGATGGACACTACTACTACCAATGTGTTGGCCCCTGCGTTGCAATGGATCCAAACAAGTAGAATAATACTTGTTCACGTCCTTGAAATATAAACACTCCAGTTTTGATATACATGTGTCAGCAGACACGACAGCTTGTCCATGGAAGTTGAACCACAGCGACCATCATGTTTCTTGTTTCTACCACTGCCACACCTACACACGATTCCCACGATATCGCTCCAACCCAGGGCACGACGTCCCCCGACGTGGACATGGATCCTCTGACGTGGCTATCACTGCCTTGCCCTGCCTTTCCTTCGCTGACAGGTGGGACCCACGCTTATGGGTCCCACATGTCAGTGACAGAATGGTAGGATTGTTCGTGCCCTCATCCCTCTCGGCCCCACCAGTCCTCTGCCTTTGTGTGCATGACATGCAGGCTAGCTGAACTGCGGCGACCATGAACTTTCTACCACAGACAAACCCGATTGGATGCGGTTTGCCTGCTCTGCTGCTGTGCTTCGATCCGTACTCCCGCACCATCAAATTTTCATCCAGCGGCTGTGACACATTTCATCTCGGGCATCAATCCTCAGCTGGAGTACTTATGTACTATAGGTAGTACCCGCCGGTGTGGCCATCTACGCCTTGTAATGCCACGACGCCCAACTGTGGTACCCTCGCTACAGCCACGCCACCACCGACCGGTTCATCTCGAACAAGTGAGTCGCTAACCATGCCACCACCATGAGAATGACATGTCGTCCAGCCGCATTTATGGTCGGCGTGTCATTGACTCATAGGCCGGGCACTAAGCCACTGAAGTTCGGTCCCGTGGGCCCCGATAGGGAAATGTAACTCCTGCGGCAGGCCTTGTGGTGCTCCCGCAGTACGAGCTCGTGCCAAAACTGGAATTTGTTTCTTACTACTACCAACTAGTACTAGTAAGGTACACGTGCATTGCACGCATGAGATTCTGGTGGTTTGTGCATTATGCTTCTACATGTCGAGTTTTCTGGATTCTAACATGTGGCAAAATCTGGTGGAATGTAAGGTTAGGTAAGTTTGATTAACTTAGGTGAGTGCTTGGTTCAAGCCACACCTTAGGCAAGCCACACTAAGGCCCCACATGAAATACACACAAAAAATGTGGCAAGATTCCCTTAGGCTTGCCAACTTGTGGCTCTCATTTTGAAGAACTAATAAATTTGCCTAAGCTTAGTTGTGGAAAAGTTAGTCATGAATTAAGTTCAACCATGGAGTCTTCTAGATTATACATGTGGCAGAATCTGGTGGATGATATCCAACGACCAGTAGTGCTCGGATTTGCCATCTTTGTACCGTCGGATTGGCTTCATCCAATGACCAACTTTCAAAGTTTTTCACACACTATATAGGGGGTATAGATATAGATGTGTTGGTCCGTTGCAATGGATCCAAAGTATATCTACTTAGTGGAGTGGACTCTAAACGCATTATCTATTATTTTTCTCTAACCTTCCGTAGCCATGCAACAAAGCCACATAAGCTTCATGGGTGCCCCCCACATCATATTATTCATACTATGTTGATTGAAAAAAGATAAATCGCCCAAAACAAGATCTTCCTGTTTTTTGTTCCTACGATGTTGTGTCGTGCACGTATCTACTAGTTGTATAGTGGTAGTACTAGTAATATAGTATTAGGAGTACAAACTTCGTAGTACTAGTAGGAGTTGTAGTAGTACGGAATGCTCCTACTCTATCAACGAGCCCCGCTTGACGCAAAATTTCTTGGCTTCCGTGCTACAGCTAGATCTTCCCCTTGTTTCTGTTTTCCAACCCGGCGGCGGGAGGGCTGTCGGTTTGCTCAGCGGCGGTACCACATGAAAGTGAAAATGCTAGGCAGGCAACACGCCTTCCCTAAGCTATGTGTCGTGCCGGACGGGCCGTGTTGTACTTCCGATTCCCGGTCGTGTAGGGGTGCGACACGAACGCGGCAGGCCTTTTCCTTTTACTAGCAATATGCCCGTGCGTTGCGACGGATCCAAAGTAGTAGAATAGTAGTATTTGTTCACAAACTTGAAAGAAATCACTATTGTTTTGATATACTCCTAATATATTACTCCCTCCGTACCTAAATATTTCTCTTTTTTGAGATTTCAAATGGACTATCACATACGGATTATATAGACATATTCTAGTGTTTCTAGCAAGATGCCCGCGCGTTGCACGAATTTGATGGAAAAGGTAAGCACAACTAATAAATTGACGGATGGAGTACTAGTTATAGTGATGCATATAATTAAGCAATGGGATCGAACATGTCGGTATTGACTGGAACGAGAATGCAACAGCACAATAAGAATTAAGGCCATGATGATGCGATCGCAGTGGTGGTTACAGAAGGCAAGAAGAAAGATGGATCCACGAACGTACGACCTCCTCCTCCTCAACTTAGTGTGCCGGGCCACCTACAGGCGGCTAAGGAGCGGCGGATTTTGTGGCGAGTTCGCGGTGCTTCTCAACAAAGGCATCCAAGGCTTCCAGCCGGTTGAGGAAGGCCAACGTCGTAGCATCCTCACTGGCCTTGTAGATACCTATGTACATGATTTGCTCATACGCGTGGATGTGTAGGACGATGAATTCTTGCAGGGCGAGGCGCCTCGCGGCAAGCGCGACCTCCAGGTGGACATTCTTCGTGGCGTCAGCGGACAGTCGCAGGGCCACCAGTGCTTGAAAGAGGTTCCGGCCATGGAGGCCGATTAGGGTGGTAGGAAATGAGGAGCCCGAGCGCGCGGGCTAGAGGAGTACGACAATGTCGTCCGCGAGCTTCTTGAGGACGGTGAACTTGTTGCTGGTGGCAACAATCATCTGGTCCAACTGAGAGTCGTAGTTGGCGTCAACGGCGGCCATCCACCAGCCAGTCTCCAACACCGTCTGAAGACGATCTCGGCGCCATGCTGCAGGCCGGCATCGTGGACCATCTGGCGCAGCCGCTGGCCGCTCACGCACATCGCCGCCATGGGTCTGGAGCGAGCTCTTTTGCGCTTAGTGTAGGTGCTTAGGCAAATGCTTAGGTGCGTACAATGTGGTAGATGCATTGCAATGGAGGGGCGCCTTTATATGAGGGCAATGAGGGCAAACTGCGTTGCATTCACATCATGCAACCTCTTTTCCCGGACCTCCTCCCATTACTTCCCTCATGCATTAATTGAAGGAGGATGCATTGGTCGTTCAACATATCGGGAACCACTACTCCCTCCCTCGTCTGCATTAAAGCCGTACCGAGAACTGTGCCGCCAGCTGTCAAATCCAATACTCCCTCCATCTAGGTGAGTATTAAGTCATCTTACGAAAACCAAATACTAGTAAACACATAGGCGTGGTGCATTAACTCTCACGTTGTTTCTTATTTTTTGTCATAAATAGAGGAATCAACCAAGATGAGATGTGGGGCTTGTATGCTTTTAATGACTTGAGACTATCAAACATGACATGCAGTGGTCAGTTCGTTGCACAAGAACAAATACAACCCACGTCAACACACACGCATCTTATATCATCACATCCAATGGCTATAAAAGATGAATGAGACCAAATTATATCTCATCTAGATGAGTTCTAGCAAAACTGTATTAATAATACTTAGTACTCCTGCGCCATGTATCATATATTAGGCTAGTTGCAATGGGGAGTATCATATACTAGTATCATGCATATGATACTAGTGTATGATACTACATCCGTAATGCATGGTATCATATGTTGGTACCATATAGGACTACATTTATTGCCATGCATGACACAAAGTAGTATATGATACTCAAGCTCCTCTTTCCTCATTTAATTCAATGACACCTCATCAAAATTGCTTAGTTGGCATGCATGATACTACCTATGATACTCCCATTACGACCAGCCTTAGTATCATGTAGTACTTTATTTATTGCCATGTATGACACATTGTTCACGAGCGCTCTCTATATGTACCACCTTTTTTTTTAAATTCAAGTTTTGCTCCATGGCGCAATCCATCGATACTACTACTGTACAAAAGTGGAGTATATACATTTTTTAAAAGGCTAGAGGGCGGGGCAGTCTAGCTCGGTCGGTTTCACAAGAGGCGAGGGCCTGTGTGATTTGACGGCTCATTAATGCTGTCAAATAGAATAGTACTGCACCGCCCGCTGCACGCCCGGCACCTCCATTAAATCCCTCCATTAAACCCGCATGCAAACCGAGAATCCTACTCCGGCTACACGTCGGTTCACGAGCGGGCCGGAATTAAACGCAACACCGGCCGAGCTCCTCCCATCCGCCCTCAGTTTAAATGAGGCCAGACGCCGGCCAAGCTCCTACCGTCCGCCCTCTATTTACACGAGGCCAGACCCCTCCGCCGCTCCCCCATCTCCTCCTTCACCATTTTATCCACCCTTCCGATGCATTCCAATGAGCCGTTCTCCGGCATATTACCTGGCTAGGTGGCCCGCCGAGCCCTCCGGATACGGGCGAGGCTGAACGGTGCTTCACCAACCTTGCTTGGACCGACAAAGCCAGTTGCCGTCACAAGCAGACACGTGATTTAGCAACTCGCTGCTCCAGTTCAGCTCGATGAGGAGTGGCGAGTTGCTCCACGCTGGCACGGCGGCGAGCACGCCGGTACGGGCGCCGTCGCTGCCGCGTCGTACTGCGCCACCAGTGTCTGCGGTGGCCGTGCCTCCCGTGTCTGTGGGCGCGCCTCCCGTGCCTACGGCAGCGCCATGCAGGCAGAGACAGAAGCCGGGTGCATGGAGAGCGACGAGTCGGTGCCCAGCTTCTCCATGTCCGCCGCCATCATCGAGGAGAAGTAGAACACGGAGGCCGCCGCCACTTGGGACCCATGAAGGCCACCGCCGAGGCGACGACCGTGGACTCAGGTGGTTTCTTTGCTGCTTTGTCTCTTCCGAGGACCTTCGTTGACCCCACAAGTGTCTTACGGACCTGAGGTAGACAAAGGGATCTGCGGGCGGCCATTTAGAACTAAAATAAGTCTAGATATATCCATTTCTAGGACAAGTATTTCCAGACGGAGGGAGTATTAATTATACAAGTGAGCCGGAATTGCACCTGTTAGTTCATGTAAATGTAATGAAATCCATCATGTTTATATGAAGATCTGCCTTTTTTATACGAAATCCTTCATGCTTATATGAAATCAGTCCGTGTTTGCACGAATTTCATCTGGTTGGTTAGAGTTGTAAATGTATGCCACTGGCGTTTGATGTCGTCCTCCGCGGAAGGAAGCGGGAGGAAATTTCCCGGCTGCCGTTGGAGATGCTCTTTATGCTGGAAATAATAGAGTGACATCCAATCCATTTGAGTTAATTGCCTGTATGATTGTCCCTCTATAAAAAGTTAATTGCATGTACAGCGTACACGTGACTTGCAGGGTGGCTATAGCTTCGTACAGAAAGTTAAAAAGAAACAAGTCCATCCTTAATATTCTAAGTACTCTGTGGGTTCCATTGTCAGTACAGTAGTGAAAGAAGTATATATTAAATAAGTAGAGTAATATATAATATAAAAATCTAAAGTTAAAAGACAGAATTCGAACTCACGTCATCGCGTTGCGAGCATCGGCGCTAACCAGCCCAGCACATTTTTGTTGTAGACCATGCTGGAGATATATCTCCATGTCTACTCTTATATATACTCCATTCGTTCCTAAATATTTGTCTTTTTCATATTTCAAATGGACTACCACATACGGATGTCTATGTAGACATATTTTAGTGTGTAGATTCACTCATTTTGCTACGCATGTCTTTTCAGGAAGGGGTCAGATTTGTCCTTGATTTATTTATGAGGTATCCAGATGGCACTGCACCGCCAAGAAAAGAGGGTAACATCAGAATTATGGACTACTTTTTTGAGTATGTTGGTAAGGTCCAGTCATAGTCACTTGTTGAAATCTCTAAAAATACAAATACTCCCTCTGTCCGAAAATACTTTTCATCAAAATGGATAAAAGGAAATGTATCTAGACGTATTTTAGTTTTAGATACATCTATTTTTATCCATTTTGATGACAAGTATTTTCGGACAGAGGGAGTAGAAAACAGAGTTGGTGATGATGGTGTGCGTGCCATCCTGCAATATAGGCCGTCAGATTTATATCTAACGGATAGGAAAGAAACTATGGCAATTTTGCAAAAATATACCCACACGTCTCTCCACGTTCGCAAATAAGGCCTTCCCTCATTCAGCCTTTTCTCTCACAAGATAAACTACTCATACAAATGCATCTTGATGTTCCGTGCAACGCACGGGCAGCTAGCTAATTTCTTTTAAAATAGCTGCTGTGATAATTGGGTTGAAGTGATATATTTTATGTCTGCCCCGAATGATTTCAGATTCACTAGTAGTAACAAAGCAAAGGTTTCCTTGTTAATTAACAGAAAATGGGGTGAAAACTATCACATGAGGCCGGTAAAAACAAGGCACACTGGGTTCAGCGACATAGTCACTACAGCTGTGCGCGCGCAAGAAGTCTACATATCGAGGGGGCTACCGAGCAAGGCACCGAGACACAATGTTTGAGAGAGAAACCAATTGACAGATTATGATCAGATCGAGTTGTCACCCTTCTGCTGTCATTGTTGGGGGAGGGGGAGGGAGAGGGAGAGAAAGACGTATAGAGAGTGTGCACGGTAGGCACAGAGGCACAACTAGCGAGTGTGTGTGTGTGTGTGTTTGAAAGAGGAGTAGATAGATTATTATCATGATCGATGTGCCACCCTACTCCTTCGGTGCCGGGTAGTGTGTGTATATGTTTGAGAGAGAATCCAGTTGATAGATTAGTATCAAGATCGAGGTGTCACCCTACTCCTTCGGTGCCGGGTAGTGTGTGTGTGTGTATGTTTGAGAGAAAAGCCAGTCGATAGATTAGTATCAAGATCGAGGTGTCACCCTACTCCTTCGGTGTTGGGAAGTGTGGATGTGTGGGGGGGGGGGAAGTGATACTCACATATCTCTACTCTTATAAAAAAACAGAGTTGGTGATGATGGTGTTCCTGCCATCCTGCAATATAGGCCATCCGATTTATATCCGACCGACAGGAAGGAAAATATGGCAATTTTGCAAAAACTTACCCACAACCCTCTCTGCATTTGCAAATAAGGCATTCCCTCGTTCATCCTTTTCTCCCACAAGATAAACTTCTCATACAAATGCATCTTGATGTTTCGTGCAACGCATGGGCATCTTGCTAGTAGGGATAAGGATTTTGTGTGACACATATCTAGCTATATTAAGGGATAGGTAGATAGCATATGCGTGAGAGACATTATTATACTTTGAAACATTAGTGGCTGCGGGTGGGCGGAACTAAAGGGGTGCGCGTGTTAGACATAGAGAGCGTGTGTGTTTCTATGTGAGAGATTTGTAGGACGGGGTAGAAAGACGAATTTAACCCTGATGGAGGGAGAGAAATACACGAAGTGCGCGTGTGTGATTCCGATGCCCACAGGGAAATGAGATATGTATGCGTGTGAGAGAGATTGCACAATTCATTCACCGATCACTATCTAGCGATCGTGGACGTGCATCGCTTGAACATAAGTCAATATCTACTTCGTATCGTGGCCAAAGGTACAATATCGATTCAACGCAGTAAAGATTGGACACTCACATATCACATTTTTTTCTATTTAAATAATCCTTTTCAGTTGTGCATGCCAAAGTTACAGTGATGTTTCTCCAAACAACCAATGTAGCTATCATGCACATGCACCATTGTTACTCTTGCATTCAAATTCATTAGTCTTGGATGATTTAAGTTTCTATTTTGAAGTAATATATGTAATATTCATATATGAATTCAACGGGTACGCAATTTATGAAATGGAGGATATGTAATCATACGAGGTAACACTTTTAAGTAGTTAACTACAATATCCATTTCTTTTTGTGCGCCTTTACACTAACACGTCAATGCATTATGTTTAAAGTAAATAACCAATGGCACTAAATTATCTATTTACACGAGAAATACATAGGCTGAGCATTTGATCCCTTTTTTGTGAACGCGCCACTATACCCGTACAGTTGGCCGCGCCCGTGTGAACGTCCAAGTTATCAGCGCATCATCCCGAGTTATTGTCTTTTTTTCTGGGGTGGACTTCACACTAGTTATTAACTGCTGACGCGTGCCCCGTGTACATAGTCTAGCATGACCTTCCATCCAGCACCATCCAAAATTAGTTGAAACTGTATACGAACAATCCCGCGGGCGGCAAAATCTCCCGCCTCCTTCTAAAATTTCCGCCACCTTAGTCTTTAGCATGCGAAATCACCCTTTTGTCCTTGGTGCACGGAGACCAACAGTTACAATACCGCCCTCATCTACATGATAGGTCGGGGCTGCTTTGGTAACTTCCGTTTCCCCCCACTACACGGCACCCCCATTTCCTCTCCCCTCCCGCAAAAACGACTAACTCCACAACACCAGAGCATCTTACATCACGCCGTCCGTACTTCATCGCCCTTTCTCCCCTCCCCTCCCGAAACCCTAGACTGCTCATCCATCGATGTATCGTAGCCCATTCACTGCCAGCGGCGTCCACCTCGCTGGATCTACTTCTGCGACCGCATCTACCCCTCCCACCTCCCCTAGAAACAAGTAGACTGCTCATCCACCACTGTACCCCAGCCCATTCAGTGTCGGCCTTGTCCATGGCGGCGGATCTGCTTCACCGGTACTCTCGTCAACTGCCGTGCATATGCAGCGGCTCATTCGTACTCCCCACCGGATACGCTTCGTCCACACCCCATGGAGCTGCCCCACCGATGCCCCCATCGACGACCTCTGATCCTCTTGGCCGACACCTTCCTCAACCCTACCGGAGCCGCTTCGCCGACACCTTCCTCAACCCTACCGGAGCCGCTTCGCCGACACCATCATCAACCCTACCGGAGTAGCTTCACCTATACCATTCTCAACCCTACCGGGGCCGCTTTGCCAACTCACAAGTCCACGGCCTCAGATCCGCTTCCCCGCACCCTCATCCAACCTATCGGAGCAGCTTCTGACGCCCCGTCCACGGCCGCAGATCCGCATCGTCGACACCACCCTTAACCCAACCACTGTAGCAGCTTATGACGCCCCGTCCACGGCCGCAGATCCGCATCGTTGACACCATCCTTAACCCAACCACCGGAGCAGCTTATGACGCCCCGTCCACGGCCACAGATCCGCGTCGTCGACACCATCCTTAATCCAACGAGCAGCTTCACCTACGCCCTTGTCCATGGCCACAGATCTGCTTCACCCACACCGTAGTCCACCCTACCGGAGCCGCTCCACAAACACCCTACTCGACGGTTCTAGATCTCCTTACCGGACCCCGATAGCAAGCGCAGCGTCATCACCCTCGACGTTTCTAACCTAATTCCCACTATCTGGAGAGATTCCAAGCACCCTCCACGGCCTAGGTACTTGTAACCTTTAAACCAGTCCAGCACCACTTGCCCGATGTACTTCAAATATACTAACCGGTCGCTGTTACCTGTTATGCAGCTGGCAAAAACTACAAGGACGATGTTTCTTCTGGATCTAACAGCTTGGCCGACCAAGATCCCGGACTAAGGTATTGCTATGATCTTGTAAGCGCGTCTCTCTCTCTCTCTCTTGTATTGTTCTATGACTGTCAGTGAGCTTTGCTAAGATTTTCGACCAGTAATCCCTTTGTGCAGACAATGATTTCTACTACTGGCTGCTAAATTAGATATGTAGATGTCTGTCATGCCCAATATGCGAACCTATCCAAAAGGAACTCGAAGGTCCCACCAAGGATAGACCCGCATATTGAAACTCTTTTGCAAGGTGGATATCATTACATCAACATTACATAATAGATGGGGATACATACATAAGGCATACAATGCCACACGAATACAACATCACAATACAAAAGAGCATCATCCAACTACGGATGAAACACAAACAGAAACTCAAACGACATGCACCCTGCTAGCCCAAGCTGCCGACCTGGAACCTATCCCCTGATCGAAGAAGCAGAAGAAGAACTCAACGCAAGCAAGCATCGCTCTCGCGTCATGATCATCACATAACCTGTACCTGCAACTGTTGTTGTAGTAATCTGTGAGCCACGAGGACTCAGCAATCCCATTACCATGGGTATCAAGACTAGCAAAGCTTAAAGGGAAAGGAAGGGGTAAAGTGGTGAGGTTGCAGCAGCGACTAAGCAAGTATGGTGGCTAGCATACGCAAATAAGAGCGAGAAGAGAGCAAAAGGAACGGTCGTGAAGCTAGCAATGATCAAGAAGTGATCCTGAACTCCTACTTACATCAAACATAACACAGAAACCGTGTTCACTTCCCGGACTCCGCCGAGAAGAGACCATCACGGCTACACACACGGTTGATGCGTTTTAATTCGGATCTGGTGTCAAGTTATCTACAACCGGACATTAACAAATTCCCATCTGCCCATAACCGCAGGCACGGCTTTCGAAAGATTATACCCTGCAGGGGTGTCCCAACTTTGCCCATGACAAGCTCTCGCGATCAACAAAGGAATAGAACTTCTCCCAGGAAGACCCGATCAGACTCGGAATCCCGGTTTACAAGACATTTCGACAATGGTAAAACAAGACCAGCAAAGCCGCCCGATGCACCGACAATCCCGATAGGAGCTGCACATATCTCGTTCTCAGGGAAACACCGGATGAGCCATCCTACGAGTAAAACCAGCCCTCGAGTTGCCCCGAGGTGGCCCCGCAGTCTACTCGGTTCGGACCAACACTTAGACAAGCACTGGCCCCCGGGGGTTAAAATAAAGATGACCCTCGGGTTGGCCGACCCAAGGGAAAGGGTAGGTGGTGGTGAGGCAAATGGTAAAACCAAGGTTGGGCCTTGCTGGAGGAGTTTTATTCAAAGCGAACTATAAAGGGGGTCCCATAAATCACCCGAACGCGTAAGGAATGCAAAATCCGGGAACATAACACCGGTATGACAGAAACTAGGGCGGCAAGAGTGGAACAAAACACCAGGCAAAAGGCCGAGTCTTCCACCCTTTACCAAATATATAGATGCATTAATAATATAAGAGATATTGTGATATCCCAACCAAAATCCTGTCCACCATGGAGAAATCTTCAACTTCACCTGCAACTAACAATGCTATAAGAGGGGCTGAGCAAAAGCGGTAACATAGCCAAACAAAGGTTTGCGTAGGAAAGGTGTCAAAGGTTAGAGGTTCATGGCAATTTGGGATGGCTTGAAGAGCAACAGATAGGTAACACAGCATAGCGATAGAACGAAGAAACTAGCATAGCAATGATAGTAGTGAGATCCAGGGTAGCGGTCATCTTGCTTGAAATCCCGCAAGGAAGAAGAACGAGTCCATGAAGAAGACGAATGGGTGAAGCCGAACCAACCGTAGACACACTCTATACAAGTTTAAAGGACAAGCTGTCCAAAACAGCAACTAGGCATATTGCAAGCATCAAAGCAATAAGCTACAGCATCTCAACATGAAAACAAAAGACATGGTCATGATGTACAGGTAAAGCATAACAAAACATGAACACTGAGCTATCTCCAGAAATCACTAGAACATGCTCAAACACACAAGGTAAGATTGCAAGTAATAACAATTTAAGACTTTGCAGAAAATAACATCACGATGCAATGTTTAGAGCTATCAAACAACATGTTACAAGAACTTATCATGGCAAACAAAGACATGGCATGAATCTACTAAATGCATGGATCAAAAGTCCCTTACTGACCATAAGCCAAAAAGGATCATAAAATATGATGGCACCCACGTAAACATAGCAAGTTATATTACAGATTCAAACATGGCAGAAACAGAATTATGAAGGCATGTTAATGAGCTTGTATCACTCACTACAGAGCAATACATGGCATGTCAAGGCAACCAACAGTAAGAAGGCATATTTGTGAAGCTAAGCATGGCAAGAGCAAGGTCATAGGGTACATGGATCACTAGGAAAAGACATGGCAACAACTGAACTTAATGTTAACAGGCTGACAGCAACATTTTCAAGCAACTTTGGAGCAAGATATGAACAAGCTACAGCAGGCTATAAATGCAACCAGGGGCATGGATGGATATAGCATGACATGTAGAACAAAGCATGTTTAGTGGACATCTTTAGATTATGCATACAATGATTAGTACCAACAGGTTTACATAGCATCGCGAAATAACAGATTCAGCCTAGCAAAACAGCAACATCATGTACCCTACTTAACAAGCTTGAAGCACTCACCACAAGTCATTGCATGACAATATAAGCATAACATCATCAAGAAGACATGTTTATGTAACCAACCAAGGCAAGAACAAGTTCATAGCATGCAAGGATCAACTATAGCAACCTTGGCCAAATTGAATAACACGTAAACAATCTGCCAGGAAACATTTTGAAGCAAAAGTAGAGCACGAAAATGACATGCTAGACTACTCCATAATTGAAACCAAGGGCAGGGATGGATAGACAATAACCACATGTTCAAAATACCCTTACTGAAGTATCTCAAAATATGCATGGATCTCTCTGTAGCATCAAGTTTACATGGCATCAAAATAATAGCAGAACAGGGACTAAAATCAGCAACATCATGATGCCTAGTTTGCATTCTTGTGCTAGTCACCACATTGATCACAAAAATACATGGTAAGCACCTCTGTAAAGAAGACATGGCATGGTTCAAAACACATGTAGACATCAACCTCATAGGATGCACACATCAATCATGGAAAAAATGACAAATGAGCTCGTTCTGATAACAGACAGCAGAAAACATTATGAAGCACTCTTACAACGATGCTTCAGGCATCAAGATGAGCTCAAATGAATATGATGCAATGGAATGAAATGATGTACTCGTTGAGACGAACAATTTGACATATTACACGCACGAAACGGAGCTACGAATGCAGTGATACAACAGGACAAACATGGCACGATAACTACAGAAATATTCGGGACGGGCATTTTCAGAGGGGGGAAAAGTCAACCTTCGTTCTAGATCGGGGCATGGACTTCGGAGCACGTCGGAGTTCGCCGGAGAAGACACCGGAGAGGAGGGAGACGGTCGGGGACGGACGAATCCGGCCGGGGTCGACGCGGGGGCGCCGCGGGGGCGCCGGATCTGCCGGGGCGAGGACGGGGCGCGCCGGCTCC
>NC_041391.1:393906973-393914075 GCF_002162155.2 Triticum dicoccoides | reverse complement strand
GAGGGGGCGCTCGCTGGCGCGGGGCGGAGCCGGGCCGCGGCGGCGGGCGGCCGGCGCCGGGCGGCGAGGGAGCCGGGCAGCCGCGGGGCGCTGGCGGCGGCCGGGCCGCGGCCGGTGGCGGTGGAGAGGCGGGGCGGCGCACGGGGGCCGGCTCGGGCCGCGGGGCCGGGGACGGGCCTGGCGGACGCGTCCGGCCAGGGACGGACATGTCCGGTGCGCGTAGAGGGGAAAAATCTAGGGTTTGGGGTAGAATGACCCGAAAATTTTGGGGGAGGTCTAGTTTTATAGGTAGAGGGAGCTAGGAGAGTCCAAATGAGGCACGGTTTTCGCCCACACGATCGTGATCGAACGACCGAGAGCATGGAGGGGAGTTTGCTGGGTTTTGGGCCACTTTGGAAGGGGTGTTGGGCTGCAAAGAGAGAGGGGCTTTTACGGTTACCCGGTTAACCGTTGGAGTATCGAACGACCTCCAAATGGCACGAAACTTGACAGGCGGTCTACCGGTGCTATACCAAGGCCTCTTGGCAAACCTCGGGCCATTCCGAGAAAGTTTAATACCCACTCACAATAGGAGAGAAAAGGGGAACGCTGGAGGGCATAGGAGTGCCGGATTGCAAAACGGACAACGGGGAAAATGCTCGGATGCATGAGACGAACACGTACGCAAAATGAAATGCACATGATGACATGATAAAATGCAACACGCAAGCAAATGACATGGCAACGACGGAGAATAACTGGCAGACACCTGGCGCATCGAATCCGGGGCGTTACAACACTCCTCCACTAACAAGAGATCTCGTCCCGAGATCTTAGGACCGAGACGGAAGGGAAAAAGGATGAGGTGAAACAAGAACTCAAGAGAAGAAGCAAAGAATCGAGAGCACTCGAGAAGAAGTGAGGAACGACGAGAATGACGAGAATCGAAAGCTCACGGAATCAGATAGACTATAAAACCACTCTGGTTAGAACATATTAGAAACAAATAAGACTGAAAGGATTTAGGTAGCACTCCGGTTGAAAATGGAATGAAAAGAACACGAACTTCAGAAGACGGGATGACACTTGACGAGATGAACAATGCAAAGCCTCCGGAAGAATTAAAAGAATGGAATGAAAAGAATTTAGAAGGATTGAATGGAGTTGTTGAGAAAATCAACAACGAAAGAATAAGCTTGTCGTGGACTTATGGATAACATCTCAGAAATTATGAGGTGATAAACAGCCGCAAACAGAAATGATTGGATAACTTAGAAGAACAAAGAAATGCAAAACTCCACTTCAAAAGAATACAGTGGATTAATTGCACTTTGAGACGCGAGAAGAAAAGATACTTGGACTCCGCCAACAAGAATCTTGATGAACTCTTAAGAATGAATTAAATCATGAAGAACCACCATGAAGAACTCCGGTAACAAAAATATGCTGAGATAGAATGAAGGATATGAGAATAAGATGAGCCTTACGGTGATAGAGATTGTGGTTCTGACGAAATTGCTGATGAAATTGAACTCCGGAAATGAAAAGATGGGAAACACTTGGAACTAGAATTTATTCAACATGAATAAACTCCGAAGGAAAGGGATTACTCACTTGGATAAAATAAGAATAAGATTTATTGTATGCTTATCCTTCATCAAATTAAATTGATGACCAACAATGGATTTTTCATACTACTTATTCTTCTTGAAAAGGATTGAGAAATGACATATCACAAACTTGAGAAGGTCTTCATGAACCACCGGTAGGATTGAAAGAACGAATGAATTGAATAATAATCAAGGAAAAGAATCTTGAACGAACCACCGTAAGAATTGAAAATGACTGATGAAAGGGACTGAATCACCGGGAATAATTAGAAGAACAAATATGCTCGAGGGGATTTAGATACAAGAGAATAAAGAGATCATGAGCTGATTAAAGAACAATTGAGCGAAGCACCGAGATAATTGGATAACGGTAAGTGAAATGTGAGGAAAAAGAATTCTTCTGGAACGATGAACTCCGGTGAAAAGAAATTGGAAACAACTCCTGAAATACCACCAAAATAACTGAGATACTCCGGGAGATTGAAAAAGAGGAAGGGTTGAATCAAAGAGGGAAAGAATTTGAAAGCGAACTTGGAAAGGCATCTGACTGATGAAATTCATTCTTACGTCACACTTGAAAAGAAATTAGAATAACTCCGGGGGAATTAGAAGAGTCAGGTAAGATCCTGGGAAAAGACCTGTGGGTTAGGGCCCACTGAAGAGATAACACCGTTGGAAAGGATTGTTGAACAGATAAATGATGCACCAGAACAATTGAAATATTTGAATGAGGTGACAACCTAGAATTAATTGGAACACAGACAAATCTTCTGAGATGTCTTGAACACTCCGGAAGGATAAACTGGCGAGAGGCGAAGGAGCAGGGAAAACACTTGAACTGAGGGAAAGAATATAATCACTACCAAAAATTAGAATTGAGTACACCGGAAAAGAAAGAGATGAAGAATGACAAACGAGACGAGAATTCACCAGTTGAAATAATTGAGGGAAGACTGAAGAGACTCCACTGATGAAATTGTTGGTCGAAAGAGATTCAAGCTCCGGGAAGAAGAGGTTGGGAGGGCGGGAAAACAAAGGCAACTTGGGAGGGGAAATCGACGAACATCTTGAAGAGAAAACACTGGTTGAAAACATTGAGGAGAGAGAGGAAAACTTCACACGAGTAGGATGGATACTCGATTACGGACTCTGGCTCTGAGGAGAAAAAGGGGTGGGCGGGTGGGAAAAGAAAACAACTAAGGATTGAACTCAATGATGAAGAGGCTCGAGTCGACTTGACGAGAAATGCACCGGATAAAAAGAGCTGAGGAACAACTACCGGAAAACCAACTTCGTGAACCTAAAGAAAAATTTGAAGGGGAAGAGGAGTAATTCAAAACACCTACGTCAAGATTCCTGACTAGAGCGACGAAGGGGGCTGAGGAGTAAAAAGAATTCCTACTCTTCGATATAACTAGACTCTGAAAAAAAAACAGTTTTCTTCTAGACTCAATAATGGCCAAACTACACGATCAATCAAGGGGGCTCCTAAGGTCGGTCGAGGCTCTGATACCAACTTGCCACGCCCAATATGCGATCCTATCCAAAAGGAACTCGAAGGTCCCACCAAGGATAGACCCGCATATTGAAACGCTTTTGCAAGGTGGATATCATTACATCAACATTACATAATAGATGGGGATACATACATAAGGCATACAATGCCACACGAATACAACATCAAAATACAAAAGAGCATCATCCAACTACGGATGAAACACAAACAGAAACTCAAACGACATCCACCCTGCTAGCCCAGGCTGCCGACCTGGAACCTATCCCCTGATCGAAGAAGCAGAAGAAGAACTCAACGCAAGCAAGCATCGCTCTCGCGTCATGATCATCGCATAACCTGTACCTGCAACTGTTGTTGTAGTAATCTGTGAGCCACGAGGACTCAGCAATCCCATTACCATGGGTATCAATACTATCAAAGCTTAAAGGGAAAGGAAGGGGTAAAGTGGTGAGGTTGCAGTAGCAACTAAGCAAGTATGGTGGCTAGCATACGCAAATAAGAGCGAGAAGAGAGAAAAAGGAACGGTCATGAAGCTCGCAATGATCAAGAAGTGATCCTGAACTCCTACTTACGTCAAACATAACACAGAAACCGTGTTCACTTCCCGGACTCCGCCGAGAAGAGACCATCACGGCTACACACGCGGTTGATGCGTTTTAATTCGGATCTGGTGTCAAGTTATCTACAACTGGACATTAACAAATTCCCATCTGCCCATAACCGCAGGCACGACTTTCGAAAGATTATACCCTGCAGGGGTGTCCCAACTAAGCCCATGACAAGCTCTCGCGATCAACAAAGGAATAGACCTTCTCCGAGGAAGACCCGATCAGACTCGGAATCCCGGTTTACAAGACATTTCGACAATGGTAAAACAAGACCAGCAAAGCCGCCCGATGCGCCGACAATCCCGATAGGAGCTGCACATATCTCTTTCTCAGGGCAACACCGGATGAGACATCCTACGAGTAAAACCAGCCCTCGAGTTGCCCCGAGGTGGCCCCGCAGTCTACTCGGTTCGGACCAACACTTAGACAAGCACTGGCCCGGGGGGGGCTAAAATAAAGATGACCCTCGGGTTGGCCGACCCAAGGGAAAGGGTAGGTGGTGGTGAGGCAAATGGTAAAGCCAAGGTTGGGCATTGCTGGAGGAGTTTTATTCAAAGCAAACTATCAAGGAGGTCCCATAAATCACCCGACCGTGTAAGGAACGCAAAATCCGGGAACATAACAGCGGTATGACGGAAACTAGGGCGGCAAGAGTGGAACAAAACACCAGGCAAAAGGCCGAGTCTTCCACCCTTTACCAAATATATAGATGCATTAATTATATAAGAGATATTGTGATATCCCAACCAAAATCCTGTCCACCATGGAGAAATCTTCAACTTCACCTGCAACTAACAATGCTATAAGAGGTGCTGAGCAAAAGCGGTAACATAGCCAAACAACGGTTTGCGTAGGAAAGGTGTCAAAGGTTAGAGGTTCATGCCAATTTGGGATGGCTTGAAGAGCAACAGATAGGTAACGCAGCATAGCGATAGAACGAAGCAACTAGCATAGCAATGATAGTAGTGAGATCTAGGGTAGCGGTCAACTTGCCTGAAAGCCCGCAAGGAAGAAGAACGAGTCCATGAAGAAGACAAACGGATGAAGCCGAACCAACCGTAGACGAACGAATCCTCACGATCGCAACAAAACAGGAACTATCGAAAAGAAGCACACAACAAGGTAAACACACCACTAATAGACAAGAAATGATGCACAACAAGCATGATGCATGACAAAGCTACAAGAAGCTACTCATGGCAAGAGATGATGCAAACAAGAGCAACACATCAAGGCAAGTTTAAATGAGGCCGGGAACAACATATAACAATTCCGGTAAGTCCTCATATGCAAGTTTCTAAATTGGTCCAGATCTGAATAAACCTTATGTTCAAGTTGTTAAACAGCAAGTTAAGATGCACAAGGATGATCTACACGAGATTCTAGTCAAGTTACACATGAAGTTCATTAGATTCGGAGCTACGGCTTAGAAGATATGAGCAAAACACGTTAAACATGGCATTGATGCAAAATGCATTCAAACATCAAGCAAACACCCCAAAACATGGATGCAACATGATAATATGAAGCTACATGCAATTCTAAGCAAGTTTCATATAGAGCACACTCAAAACGGAGCAACGGTTCAACACACACACTCTATACAAGTTTAAAGGACAAGCTGTCCAAAACAGCAACTAGGCATATTGCAAGCATCAAAACAATAAGCTACAACATCTCAACATGAAAACAAAAGACATGGGCATGATTTACAGGTAAAGCATAACAAAACATGAACACTGAGCTATTTCCAGAAATCACTAGAACATGCTCAAACACACATGGTAAGATTGCAAGTAATAACAATTTCAGACTTTGCAGAAAATAACATCACGATGCAATGTTTAGAGCTATCAAACAACTTGTCACAGGAACTTATCATGGCAAACAAAGGCATGTTATTAATCTACTAAATGCATAGATCAAAAGTCCCTTACTGACCATAAGCCAAAAAGGACCATAAAATATGATGGCACCCACGTAAACATAGCAAGTTATATTACAGATTCAAACATGGCAGAAACAGAATTATGAAGGCATGTTAACGAGCTTGTACCACTCACTACAGAGCAATACATGGCATGGCAAGGCAAGCAACAGTAAGAAGGAATATTTGTGAAGCTAAGAATGGCAAGAGCAAGGTCATAGGGTACATGGATCACTAGGAAAAGACATGGCAACAACTGAACTTAATGTTAACAGGCTGACAGCAACATTTTCAAGCAACTTTGGAGCAAGATATGAACAAGCTACAGCAGGCTATAAATGAAACCAGAGGCATGGATGGATATAGCATGACATGTAGAACAAAGCATGTTTAGTGGACATCTTCAGATTATGCATACAATGATTAGTAGCAACAGGTTTACATAGCATCGCGAAATAACAGATTCAGCCTAGCAAAACAGCAACATCATGTACCCTACTTAACAAACTCGAATCACTCACCACAAGTCATTGCATGACAATATAAGCATAGCATCATCAAGAAGACATGTTTATGTAACCAACCAAGGCAAGAACAAGTTCATAGCATGCAAGGATCAACTATAGCAACCTTGGCCAAATTGAATAACACGTAAACAATCTGCCAGGAAACATTTTGAAGCAAAAGTAGAGCACGAAAATGACATGCTAGACTACTCCATAATTGCAACCAAGGGCAGGGATGGATAGACAATAACCACATGTTCAAAACACCCTTACTGAAGTATCTCAAAATATGCATGGATCTCTCTGTAGCATCAAGTTAGATGGCATCAAAATAACAGCAGAACAGGGACTAAAATCAGCAACATCATGATGCCTAGTTTGCATGCTTGTGCTAGTCACCACATTGATCACAAAAATACATGGTAAGCACCTCTGTACAGAAGACATGGCATAGTTCAAAACACATGTAGACATCAACCTCATAGGATGCACACATCAATCATGCCAAAAATGACATATTACACGCACGAAACGGAGCTACGGATGCAGAGATACAACAGGACAAAAATGGCATGTTAATTACAGAAATATTCGGGACTTAGGCATTTTCAGAGGGAGGAAAGTCAACCTTCGTTCAAGATCGGGGCACGGACTTCAGAGCACGTCGGAGTTCGCCGGAGAAGACGCCGGAGAGGAGGGAGACGGACGGGGACGGGCGGATCCATCCGGGGTCGACGCGGGGGCGCCGCGGGGGCGTCGGATCTGCCGGGGCGACGACGGGGCGCACCGGCTCCGGTGGAGCTCGGCGAGGCGAGGCGCGGGCGGAGGCGGACGGCGGCGGGACGGAGCCGGCCGGGGCGCGCGGCGGCGAGGCCGGGCGACGCGGAGGGGGTGCTCGCCGGCGCGGGGCGGACAGGGGCCGCGGCGGCGGGCAGCCGGCGCCGGGCGGCGGGGGA
>NC_041391.1:393871027-393906570 GCF_002162155.2 Triticum dicoccoides | reverse complement strand
CGCGCGGGCCGGCGGCGCGGGGCGGCGGCGGTCGCCACGTGGCGGCCTCCGATTGGACGGGGCGCGGCGGCGGACGCGTCCGGCCAGGGACGGACATGTCCGGTGCGCGTGGAGGGGAAAAATCTAGGGTTTGGGGTAGAATGACCCGAAAATTTCGGGGGAGGTCTAGTTTTATAGGTAGAGGGAGCTAGGAGACTCCAAATGAGGCACGGTTTTCGCCCACACGATCGTGATCAAATGACCGAGAGCATGGAGGGGAGTTTTTGCTGGGTTTTGGGCCACTTTGGAAGGGGTGTTGGGCTGCAAAGAGAGAGGGGCTTTTACGGTTACCCGGTTAACCGTTGGAGTATCAGAAGACCTCCAAATGGCACGAAACTTGACAGGCGGTTTACCGGTGCTATACCAAGGCCGCTTGGCAAACCTCGGGCCATTCCGAGAAAGTTTAATACCCACTCACAACAGGAGAGAAAAATGGAACGCCGGAGGGCATAGGAGTGCCGGATTGCAAAACGGACAACGGGGAAAATGCTCGGATGCATGAGACAAACACGTATGCAAAATGAAATGCACATGATGACATGATAAAATGCAACACACAAGCAGATGACATGGCAACGACAGCGAATAACTGGCAGACACCTGGCGCATCGAATTCGGGGCGTTACAATGTCATACATGATACTACCTCGTACCTGTGTTCCTAAATATAAGTCTTTTAGAGATTCGACTGTATGCTACATACGGAGCAAAATGAGTGAATCTACACTCGAAAATGCATCTATATACATCTGTATGTGGTCCATACTGGAATCTCTACAAAGACATATATTTAGGAACAGGGGCAGTACATTACACCAAATCATAGGTGGCATGTAGGAATTCCAGTGCACTACATTAGGCTCCCTTAGAGTGCCTGCTAGTCCAGCATACAGAGTCATGGCTAGTTTATGGTACGCAAACAATCATTAATTGGTGGTTTAAATATGTGGAAGGGATATGCAATGTACTATCATGTAGAGATGTCTGAAATTGGCCGTGTCAACTTGCAGATAGGGTTACACAATGAAAAAGTATAAGATGTATGTGGCAATTTCATGGAACATCGCAAAAAAAGGAGAGGCAGCGGTGAGCCTATACAGTGTGCTATGGTATGTCACTCCTCCATTGCAATCATCGTGACATGTTATTTGTATGCCAATTCTATTAGCCAAGTTTCTTAGGGACAGTTATTACGAGTTATCCTAAGAAAATAAGCACCTGTGAATATAAGCTCCATGTAATATGCCAACCAGTTCTTTTCATTGCATTTTCAGCTTATCTTTGGTATGATCAGTGGAAATTCTAGATTGCATTACATATTTTTCATTTTGCTGCCCATATGGAAATTAATTTGACTTGCAAACATCACAAATTGAACCCAGTGCAGTAATTAATATGATAGGAAAACAGGCCATCACTATTTGCTCAAAATGCAAATACAAAGATACCATCTACTTGGCACAATCTACTTTGGTCAATGTTTTCCATAGAGATCCCATTGCCTAATATAAAGGAGGAACGCATGACCCACATTTAAATGAAGAACAATTATTTATTGGAATTCGATGGTCCAAGTGGCTGGTTATTATCATATAGCAGCACCACCTGAAAGCATCATATAGCAGCAGCAGCTCATAGCAAATCATCATACAGCAGCAGCAGTTTGCAATTTATCATATACCATCAGCAGCTCATAGCAATTCATCATATAGCAGCAGCTGGAGCAGCTCATAGCAATTCATCATATAGCAGCAGCAGGAGCAGCTCATAGCAATTCATCATATAGCAGCAGCAGGAGCAGCTTGTAGCAACTCATCATATAACATCAGCAGCAGCTCATAGCAATTCATCATATAGCAGCAGCAGCTCATAGCAACTCATCATACAGCAGCAACAGCTCATCGAAATTCATCATATAGCAGCAGCAGGAGCAGCTCATAGCAATGCATCATATAGCAGCAGCAGAAGCAGCTCATAGCAATTCATCGTATAGTGGATCAGAATGAAGATTTGGCAAAAAATTAGAGGAGATCCTCACCTTGTTGGATGAGCTCATCCTTCAACAGCACCTCAAGGCCATGGCCTGGGAGGAGGGTAGGGGGCAGGGGGAACAAGGTGCCTTCTGCCGCAGTGTGGCATCAGCCGTAGTTGTGTAGTGCCCGCTGGAGTAGTGCGTTGGACGAACCATAGTGGAGCAGCTGCTGGAGACCATGAGAATGAGGGGCGGCACCAAAGGGAGGAGCAGCCAGGGAGATTTGCCCCTACCTGCCGGCCATGTAACCTAGCTGGACATAGCATCATCGAGGACCAGGCCAGATGGGACCAGTGGCGGCGCCTCGCTGGAGGAACCTTAGTGCTGCAGGCAGGGGATCGAGGTAGAGGGAAAAGGGAGAGGAGATGCAAGCAGGCAGGGCAATGAATGCTTGTGTTTTTGTTTTCACTTGAGGGTCAGGTGTGACACGGGCGTCAGCAGTTGCATTTTGAGTCTAATATAGGCACACAACAGAGTCATTTCACTATTCCCCTTCCCTTCAATTTTTAGTGAGGTTCTACCTGAAACACCCCCCTCCAAATCGAAATTAGTTAAGCCCAAGCCCATAACTCAAAAATGACTTCTTTACATCTTTTATGGCTTATTTTGACAATATGCCCTGAAAAGGCGGAATTGAACTGGCCCTTAACCTGCAATTCAATTGTGCGTGCAATGATGAATCACTCCTGCCTTCTATCTGTACATTTAGGCATCATCATACATGGCATAACCTAATACATGTGCATCCCATTGTAGAATCTGGAATATGAAATGTTTATGTTAGTTCATACGTTGCACATGATGTTTAAATGCCCCTTAAATCTGGTCAGTCAAGTGATGGTCTTTAAGCCTCCTTCTTTGCTTCTTTTCTTGATATGTAAGATTTGCTCACACATATGTTCAATTGCTTGTTTGCATCAGCCAGCCATACTAGGACTGTTTGCTTTGATTACTTGCAGTTCTTGACCTAACACTCTAATAGAGCTTGTCAACGATTTAAACACTAAGGGCTGCTGTAGTGGGGCCTTGTCTAACTCATAGGTGACACAAAGGTTTGGCTGTACACTACAGTAGGCTCTCCAAGAGTACCTGGAGATCCAGTTCGAAGGTATGCCTAGTTTTTACATAGTGCAGACATAGTAAATGCTCATTTCATTATGTGCAAGTGCAAGAGATGCGGCATGTTTCATTATGTGGTGTTGTTTTGCTATAATCTCATCCTTTTGTGTTCACAGACTGGAAAGTATGCATATTTATCTTCCAAGGAGACGAGTAACTAGTTTGTGTCACCTTGCAGAGGGGGTGCAATGAAGATAAGATTGAGGATTTCCAAGTACAAGATGTTAGGAAGGAGCCTTGCAAGAGAAGTAGGAGCTGCGCTGAGCCTCTTCAACCTGCTAAGGTAAGTCACTGTATGCAACTCAACAGTTCAATTCCTTGTTTGTTTAAGGCATAGTTAATTTTCTCTTTTCAATTGCTTTATTTGTCCTGACTTAATGAGATGCCCAAATAATTATGCCTAATGTTCGGTACTTGTATCACTATTAGTTGACATAATTAAAGGCGTTACCTTTTAATTACTCTGCCGAAGTGTGCCTGAAGCATTGAAGTCTATTAACCAACTATTATTGCATGAGGCTCACAATCTAGTTTATACTACGCTAATGATTGCATAGTTTTGCCTACTGTAGTATGTTTGTATGAAACCCTTTGCTATTCATTATGCTCCCTAAGACTTTAATTGAGGTACAGAATGGCCAACTTCTTGCTTACTTATATGCGAAGTGCTGTCTAAATTTGTAACTTGTCTGTGTTTTTGATTGGGCCCCAACATCATGCTCCTCTGGTCGGCTAAGAGGGATTTCTGTATGCAGGCTGCACAGACTATCTTTTTTATAATTTTTAAAATATCACCTGCTTATGCTTCATGACGTGTAACATTTTTTTTGAAAGTGACGTGTAACATTATTGTTAGTCCTGTTTTGCCATGTAGTACAAAATAGTGTC
This sequence comes from Triticum dicoccoides, assembly GCF_002162155.2. NCBI lineage: Eukaryota > Viridiplantae > Streptophyta > Magnoliopsida > Poales > Poaceae > Triticum > Triticum dicoccoides. The sequence continues at coordinate 393,902,492 of NC_041391.1, read as the reverse complement.
TTGTTCGCTTCACTGTTGTAACTACATTTTTGCCCTAGTCATGTGTACTTACAGAAACATTTCAGGATGAAGTGACATCAACACAAAAATCTGCGAGAAGTGTAGCATGGCTGTTACCGAATGATTATGGATTGGAACTGGAATGTGCTGATGTTCTCGGGAATCAACTAGAGGTGGTAAGACAACGTGTACATGATTGTCTACGTATAATCAACAAGTTGAGACTGGACATGCTGGTATTAGATGCAGGAGTCAAAAAAATGAAACAAGACACCGAAGTAATTGTCGGGGATATACCCCGCGGTGTAAACCGGCCGGAAGTTAACCCGGCCGGACTTGGCGGATTATTTGAGGTCCCGCTAGCACTTGGCGATATTCATCTGGTGACCTGCCCAAACCTGGCGATTTAGCAGCAACCCGCCAGGACGTTGTAACTCACTGGTGACCCGGCAGACGGGTCAGAGGAGCGACAAGACCTGGTGGCCCGTCTGGCGGTTCATGAAGGCCGGTTCAACTATTGTGGGCCGGTTTAAGAGGAAAGGCATGAGGAATATTTACCTTACAAGGAGTTAAGACCAGGACTTGTATCTGGTTTGTATTAGAGATAGATTAGTCCTAATCCTAATAGGACTCCACATGTAACCCGCCCCTTCAACATATATAAGGAGGGGCAGGGCTCCCCAAAGAGGGACAAGCGACAAGCAAGATAAACAATCTTAGGGCTAGACACAAAGAGGAGAGCCGGTTTACGGCAACTCCCTCGTGATCATAGTGAGACCTAGCCTCAAACAGCATGTAGGGTTTTTACCGGATGATGTTTCCTGGGGCCCGAAGCTGTCTAAATCCCTGTCTTGTGTTGCATCTCTCGATTCCGCTCAACCCCTCTCAAGCTACCACATAGATGTGTTGGCCTCGCGACTAAGTCCTGGCACTAAGGACATCTGCCTTGACAAATCCACGATAGTTGGCGCCCACCGTGGGGCAAGCGCACGGTGGTGTTGAGTTCTTGAAGGGAGCTTTCCAGGGATCAAGAAATTCGCCATTGGAAGGATAAAAAAATCCGACATGGGATGACCATACAGGAAGCTTGCCGTGTCAGTTAATTTCAATGATTAAATTTGGAGTTCACAGCATAAAGTTTGGAGATCAGGAGATTAGGGTTCCATCGTTTGAGCCGCCGGACATGACAGATCCATCGAAATCGCATCGACGCTAAAAGTCCAAGATCGAAGGAATCAATCTGTTGTACATATACGGAAAAATCGTTTCAAGGTTACGGCCGGATCCGCTGAGTTCCCCTACTCCTATGCGCCTCCACATATAGGATTCAAGTCCCGAGGGGGCCACCAGTGATTACACGATTTTTAATCAACCAGTACAGCCACTGCTCCTGTGATATGACAAGGTTTCGCTGCTGCTGTTTTTCCCGTTAGGCTATTGGAAAAGTAGTAGTACTTCTCACGTGGTGGTCAAGGCTGGTTGGCAAGAGTAGATCTTTTGTCTCACGTGGTATAGATCAGACTTTTTGGATCTTCAATCATTAACTAAGTCGGTCAAACCAACCATGACCCGGAGGGGGTTTGGAGGTAGCCGCGGACTCATGTTGCCTTCGAGTCAGCCTCGCCTCTGAACCGCTGTGCTCACTGCTGCATGTCGAGGCCGCCGCTGTCCGTCATCGCTTCCAAGCCCAGCCGCCGCTGGCGCACTTGCCTTCTCCGCCAGCACGGGCGCATGGCCCAACTCCCGTCGCTACTTCACTGGCGCCGCTGGCCCTGCCTCCGCATCGTCCGAGCCGCTGTGCCGCTGTGGCCTCCCTGAATAATTCACTGAGTTGCCTGCTTGACCATGGCCTCACCAAAACACCATCATGGCCGGCCCCGCCCTCCGCCTAAAATCACCGTCCGTGGCCGTGCTAAAGCTGCTGCACGGAGAGCCGTCCTGTTGAGTCGCCTGATGCCTCACACCCCCACTGTCGTCTCATTCTTGCGGCCTTGAGCCGTCCCTACAAATCGCCACGCGGGCCGACTTTAAGGTAACTGTTGCAAGTCACCACGCTACCGGTCTTCGCCATCATTGTCGTGAACTGCTACATCTATGGCCTTCGTCGAGTTGCCAGTTCACACCTCGCCTCTACCGCGATCAAGCCGCCCTGAGTCGCTGGCTTGCGGGTCCGCAGCATCTGCCTTTAAGTACAAAGAAGAAGCTAATAGACTACTAGCCGTTTTGAAATACCGGAGGAAAGAGCTTGGTTTTCACAATGAAGAACTGAAGCTTGTGTACGTCTGAAAGTCTATTTTGATCACTACAGTAATTGGGGAGATTATCGCTGCCACTACCCATTAAAAATTGCTCAGAGAATGCACACACCGATGGCAAATACATTTCTATGGTTGACCTTGATCATGTCATTTGCAAGTGGGATGTGCAGTGGTTGGGCACGACTGGTTTCTCCAAAGAAAATTCATTTGGTGGCCACTATGAGGAATCTTACAGTGTATTGACACAACTGATTGTTCCGAGGAAAGTTATCTATGGATAATCCATAATCCGGATAAATCAGGTGATATTCATCTAAATTTTATTTTTTAACGCATATTGTTTTTATCAAAGAACAATTACCTGGCCTGTAATATTTTTATGCAGGACAGCTATTAAAAAAAGGGGTGGTATTACACCGCGGAGGCATGTTCGGCTGTGCCATGCAGCTACACGGACACGCGTATCACGGTCCGGTTTGCATCAACGCGTTGGCCGATTCACTTGTCTGCACCACCTTACAACGCCACAGACGACTCGCCCGTCCGTCCTCGCCGCCGGTTCATGCGTCCGCGCCGGTTTACAACATCGCGGCTGACTCACGCGTCCGCTTCGTCTTCTAAATGTCGCAGGTTGACTGCGACATATATATCAACAAATCAAAGCCATGTCTGCTCACACAAGCTGTCCAATGGACATGTGAGCCGGCCCCGCTGTGTTGTGTCGCCCCTGTCACGTTGAATGGATCATCCATCATCCGAACAAAATAGGTGATATCCATCTAAATTTATTTTATTAGCACATGTTGTTTTTGTCAAAGAACAAGTTTATCTTTGCCTTGGTCTGCAATATTGATTATACATGGCAATTATTTATGACAAAAAGTGATATTATACCGCGGAGATGGAGGCACGCCAACATCTTTTGGCACAGGTGGTCGTCGTTACTCAACGGACTCCCCCGCCGGCTTACAACGCCGTGGCCGTCTCCCGCGGTCACGCCGGCTTACAACAAGGTGGACAACTTGCCCGTCCACACCGGCTTACAACGCCACGGCCGGTTTATCTGTCTGTGCTGCCTTAGGTGTTGCAGTCGTTTTTACCGTCCGTTTTTCGCGGCCTGGTCTACATCAACGCACCGGGCCGCACTTGTCTGGATGAGCTGTTTATTGAGTATGAGCAAGTCACTACTTGGGAAGCCCGGTTTTCTTCCAACAAAAAGGAGGCAAATTATCATATACTATCAACCACCGTTTGCACTGGATGGCTCAATGGGCAGGCGCACAAGTCGCGGCCACTACAGTTTGGTTAACTTCAAATCGCCAGTTGGAAGGAACCATTGGCCGAGTTGCTGACACGGCTCATACGGGATCATTTATAACCGGCTGCAGTCACCTCAACCTTCTATGGATTTACATCGTGCTATCAACACCAATGATATACAAGTTATGTCGGTTTATATCATGGTCAAATATGAAGAGTTTCAAGCCAACTCCTCGAGTCACCTTGAGACTCGGGGGCTACGATGACATGACTCAGCAAATCTTGCTAGTTTCAGCAAATTTAAGAACCCCGGGACGATGGAGGGAAAGATAACCTGGTCCAGGAGGCTACTGTTATTTAAAGGCCGTCAGAAAATTTCCGGCTTAGAAAGTATATGACAGTTATAAAATCCCGGCTCAATGAAGAAGATCTGGGTCATCAGAAAGGATTCCAGTTTAAATTCCGGCTCAAGGGAAGTCAGTCTCATTGAAGCTCTCAAATATCTGGTTTACAATCTGGTTCAAGGGAAATCTGTTCTCCCACAAAGCTCTGAAGTGCCCAAATCTGGTTTAACAATGCCCGGTTCAAAAAAGGAATTAACTTCTCGCAAGTTCGAGTTTAAAGACCGTCAAAAAATTTCCGGCTGAAAATGAAGATTCCGGTTTAAAATCCGGGTCAAGGGAAAGATGTCTCCCACAAAGCTTTGAAGCTCTCAATATCCGATTCAAGATCCCGGTTCAAGAAGAATTTATCTCTTGCAAAAAGGTTAAAAATTACCGAAGAGGACCTGCTGCCATGATGCGCGGTTCAAACATGGGTATCCTGCCTTATTGGCCTAACATATTATTGTTCACATGGGGGCTTCTGCTTCATAAAGCGGGGTCTCTATTTTTTTACATCATGCGTGGTTACACGGAGGTTCTGTCTTAAAGCGGCCTCCGGTTTACCTCTTGGGTTAGCTTTTCAAAGCACCATGTTATGTCACTTGGGGGCTTGGTCGTGTCCGAACCAATGCAACACCTCTTGATAGGCAAAAGCCACCAGATCACTTGGGGACATGGTCAACTCTGAACCAGTCACGCCTCTTGATCGGCCTAAGGCCACAGAGTCACTTGGGGGCTTGGTCGAACCCGAACCATTGCCACTCCACTTGATCGGCATAATGCCACGGTTTTAGTTGGGGACCTGGCTGACTTGAACCGTAGCTACACCTATTGGGAGCTTGGTCGTGTCCGACCATGGTAACACCATCTGATCGGCTCAGTAAAGCCTCCTTTTTTGCAAATGGTTTTATCATTGCCTTTGCTTGAAATTTTCTTTAATAAATATTTCTTCTTTGTTGCGTTCTCAAACTGACAAAATTCGCAGACTGGATCGACTGTCAATTGACAGAACACGGTCAATTCTTAATCCGGAGACTATTTGCCCGGTTTGATTTTTTGATTTTATGTTACCATCTTATTATGGAGTAAACCGGTGTTCATTAACCCGGCTTGACTTTCAATTACAAGTTGTCAGTACACGATCAAGTTATAATCCGGAGACTATCAGCCCGGTCTGGTTTGAATACGAGTCGCTGGTATTATATATGGTTAAACCGGTGTTTGTCACAACCCGGTACGGTTTTATCATAAACCGGCACAGTATAAAAGGAGTTATCATTACTCAAGATTGGGGTTATCACTCTTACTACAAAAAGTTGGTAAACCAACGATGTGATTCAATGTCACAGGTATGATATATTTCATATTTAATTATTCTTAAGTGCAGCCTTGGTTATAAACCCGGGTTATATGTTGGGCATTATGACCCGTCCGGCGGTAAACCGCCAGGACACTTTAAACTTGTTGTATGCAGAAACAGGTTGAATAAAGCATGATTATAAATTATACGGTGTTTATTAAACCGGCCTGGCTTTAAGACGATAAGTCGCCAGTATATGATGGGAAATTATCCGGTGTTTATTAAACCGGCCTGGCTTTGGACTATACGTCGCCAGTATATATTTGGATTGCGCCATTGGAATTATGCGCTTATAAATCATTGGGTATATTATTCAAATAGCCAACATGGCTGGATTTCTATTATGGTTATCAATAACCAGTATTATGATTAAGGTTTTCAAAGTCACTTTAGCGCAATGGATATCATATTATCAATGTATATGATTGTTATTCTACAATTGAAGGAATAGTCCCGAGTTGCTGCAGGCTTACAACCCGGCACTTGGGGGCTACATTATTTAAGTTGAGATTACATCAAATGTGCAAGTCTCATGTCGCTGCAAGCATGCACCATGACACTTGGGGGCTAATGCACAGTCATTCTTTGTTCATCTTATTGAAGACCCGACTCATCACATTATAATGAGCCGGCCCTTGGGGGCTACCAATTGCTCCTGTCAAACAAATCAAGGTACAAAGCTTTTTATTCATTATATTGAAGGGTCCAGTGCTCAGTTGGTAAAGCACAAGGCTCTTAACCTTGTGGACATGAATTCAAGCCCCATGATGGGGGTTACATCATATGATGTTATTTTCATTGAAGTATATATCAAAGTCCCAGCTCAATATTATCTTACTGAGCCGGCCCTTGGGGGCTACACATCATTTCTCAAATCTACATGATTATATTTACAAAGTCCCTGCTCATTATTGCATAAATGACCCGACACTTGGGGGCTACATATGTGGACTACTCAGTTCTGACTAGTGATTCAGATGAACAAACTGGATTTCTTCAAGATTGTGATATTTATATTAAAGCAAGTCTTAAGTTGTTGCTATGCTATCTTCTTAAGACTTGGGGGCTACAAGAGTCATATAAGAGGTATATTTTCAAGCTGGATGTTGACTACAAGTATGACCCGGTGCAATCAATATATTTATAAACCGGCAAGTTCTACATTCGTAAACCGGCTGAAGATCAGATGAGGATTTCAAGGGCCATTATTTTTGTTAAGTCATTAGGAGCTTAGTCAAAGAAGTTATTCTTCACAACATTTCTCTATGACAAACTAATGTCAGAAAGTTGATTATGAAGCTGGCCTATTAAACCGGATTTTCTAAAAGGAGGAAATGACAACGACTTAAGGACGATCAGGTGCCGGTCTACAAGAATTCTTAACCCGGAACACAACCTGCCAAATTTGTTCTGGTGTTTATTTTGCAGCATAAGTTTACCATGGATAAATCCAAGCTAAACTTGGGGGCTAATGTCGGGGATATACCCCGCAGTGTAAACCGGCCGGAAGTTAACCCGGCCGGACTTGGCGGATTATTTGAGGTCCCGCTGGCACTTGGCGATATTCATTTGGTGACCCGCCCAAACCTGGCGATTTACCAGCAACCCGCCAGGACGTTGTAACTCACTGGTGACCCGGTGGACGGGTCAGAGGAGCGACAAGACCCGGTGGCCCGTCTGGCAGTTCATGAAGGCCGGTTCAACTATTGTGGGCCGGTTTAAGAGGAAAGGCATGAGGAATATTTACCTTACAAGGAGTTAAGACTAGGACTTGTATCCGGTTTGTATTAGAGATAGATTAGTCCTAATCCTAATAGGACTCCACATGTAACCCGCCCCTTCAACATATATAAGGAGGGGCAGGGCTCCCCAAAGAGGGACAAGCGACAAGCAAGAGAAACAATCTTAGGGCTAGACACAAAGTGGAGAGCCGGTTTACGGCGACTCCCTCATGATCATAATGAGACCTAGCCTCAAACAGCATGTAGGGCTATTACCGGATGATGTTTCCCGGGGCCCGAAGCTGTCTAAACCCTTGTCTTGCGTGTTGATCCGCCCTGCGTCTCTCGTCCCACTCAACCCCTCTCAAGCTACCACATAGATGCGTTGGCCTCGTGACTAAGTCCTGACACTAAGGACATCTGTCGTGACAAATCCACGACAGTAGCCATGAAGGAATTGGAGATTTTGCAGACTGAAATTTGTGCTATCTGAATCCGGTCAATCCTATTTTCTGAAGAGATTATAGTTCAAATGGAGTTAAATTGATGCGTGTCCATAATGTATGAGCTGTATTTGCCCAGTGTATGTAATTTGCTGTTTGTGTGTGCTTTATTATCACCTGTGCCGGACCATAATACCCAGTGGGTATAATCGGCTGTAATTTATTTATTGTATAGTGTAGGATTATTCTACCTTTCTATGCCTTGATCTCTTTGTTGTATAGTGTATGCTTTTTAGAGGTGATAATATTGAGTAGGATATTTCTTTGAATATGCTATATCGTTAAAACGGGGGCCAACTCGCCCGACCATGGCCCTTCACGGGCCGTCGGATCCATGGGACTTCTACGTCTCGCAGGATCCCTGGGCCTTCTACGCCTCGCAGGATCCATGGGCTTTCTACGTCTCACAGGATCCATGGGCCTTCTACGTCACATAGCATCCATGGGCCGCCGACTCATTTATGGGTCTTGTACGGGCCTTTAATGGGCCTTAGACGGGCCTATAATGGAAATCATACGTTTTATGGGCAGACCATAACGGGTCGTTAATAGGCCGTACTTGGTGATGCTATGAAAATGGCCCAACAGACTAACGGACCACAAACGGGCCGACTATAACAACGGGCCGAATTTGGCCCACAAGCAGAAAATGACAGTAACGGGCCGTAAGTAACCGAATGCTGCAAATGAGCCCAAGAATAAATGGGCCCTCAGAAGGCCGAAAGTTAACTTGGGCTGGAAACGGCCCAACAGAATAACGACCCATTAATGGGTATAAAGTGTTACACTATTCATTACGGGCCAGTTTCACCACGGGCTGTTAATGGGTGTAAAGTAATACACTATTCATTACGGGCCAGTTTCATCATGGGCCGCGAATAGGCCAAGAGTTACAAAGGGCCTCATATGGACCGAAAGACGTCATGGGCCATACATGGGCCAGAAGTGAAAACGGGCTGGAATCATATTGGATGGCCCAGATGACGCTACTGGGCCTAATTCGCATAGGGCGTAACGGGCCTTGGGTTAGCAGGTTGTAAATGGGCTATATGCTAACAGGCCGTTAACAGGCTTTCCATGGGCCGGCCCACCAGCTTTTGACCAAGTCAAACGGGTCAGCCTTTTCACAGGAATGGGCCACTGTTGGGCCGTGCCACGTGTCAACATATCATAGGAGCCTTCTCTCAAGTGAGTGGATGACATCTGTCCCAATGATGAGCCGACACGTGTTTCCTCCAGCCAATGATGATTTTACTCGTGGAAAATCCCCATTGGTCGGGGCTGTTAACAGGTTATCGGATCCAAAACCTGACCCGATAGCTTAACGGCGTTCCATTACGGTGGATGCCACGTGTCGGTCACCCTTGAAGAAAGCACTTCTGTGACGCGCGATTTATCCTCATGGAAGTGGACACTTCCGTGATGATGATTTTGGTAATGTCATGGAACACTTCTACGACAGCACAGGTATGACTATCTTGATTCTGTCATTAAATCGTCATGGATGTACATGCATGATAAAAAACGTGACCTACTGTGACAAACACGTATCATCACGGAAGTGTATTTTTTTTCTAGTGTACAGAGCCCCTCGTGCGGTCTTCCGAACACCAGGCGTTGCGCCTACCTTCCTTTTAAAACTCCTATGGCTAAGTGAGAGTGATAAAGCCCTATAGTTTGATTGCCTGGTTCGCTCTGCTGAACACCTCCTTCATGGACCCAAAAATGGGATAAAGAGTGCTCAGGTTTATCCCAAACACCCCCGTACTTACTACATGGGGGCAGAAGCCGATGACTGGCCAACTCTCAGGATTAGTATATAAAACGGCCGCACAGGAGGAAAAACTTTCAAATGACAAGCAATAAATAATAGAAATGACCTTGTTCAAACATTACAAAGGATAAACATGACCGTATTTATGGAAATATAATGTCCTTGGTGCATTGCTCAAACCGCAAGGCGGGCTCCTTTCAAGACACCTTCATAATACAGCTCGGGCTGGCGGTGCTCCTTTCCCTCCGGTGGTCCCTCAATCATAAGCTTTTCCGCATCCATCTTCCCCCAATGCACCTTTGCGCGGGAGAAGGCCATTCGCGCACCTTCTATGCAGACCGACCGCTTGATGAATTCGAGGTGAGGGAAGGCACTCACAAGCCGCTTCATGAGCCCGAAGTAACTGCTCGGAATCGGCTCGGCGGGCCTTATGCAGTTCGACCAGCTCCTTCAGTTGATCGGAGAAAGGGACCGAATAATTCAGCGCTAGACACTGCATCCAGAAAAGCTTATCCGCAGTATTCCTCTCTTGGGCTCGGTAGAATTGGGCGGCATCAGATATGCTGTGCGGCAGCTCCACAAATACCCCTGGAGAAATCAGAATTTAAACTCTCAACTTGATTTTCTCCTTTCAAATACCCTCTTTGTATAAAAAAAATCCTTACTAGCCGCAATCTTCCTTGCCTCCTGGATTTCCTTCAAGGCACCTTGGGCTTCCCCCCGAGCATCACTAGCGGTTTGGCGAGCCTGGGAGAGTTCGGATTCTTTCCCTGATTTACTCTGCTCCAACGTCTCGCATTTCTGCACGGCCTCCTGAAGCTCTCACCCAGCTTCAATAACTCTGGCCTTGTGCTTCTCACGGAGAGCCAGCTCTGCGGCTGCCTTCTTCTTAGCTTCGACCACAGCCTTCTTAAGAGCCTCAATTTCTGACATCGCCCCTAGAGAACATCATAAAAATATTTTACTCATACAGACTTATTCATTTGTGATAAATGAACTAGGTTTCCGCATACCTTGGTTATCCTCCAGTTGTTTCTTCACTTGGCCAAGTTCTCCTTCGGCCCACTCCAGACTTTGCCGCACACCCCCAATGCTTCACTGATGAAGTAATGGATCATGAATTCCCAGAAGGGTTTAAACCCGTGAACATTGAATCATATGATGGTACTACAGACCCCACCGTATGGATAGAAGATTTCTTCCTCCACATTCACATGGCCCGCGGAGATGATCTACACGCCATCAAGTACCTCCCACTAAAACTCAAGGGACCGGCTCGGCATTGGCTGAATAGCTTGCCAGCAAACTCCATCGGGAATTGGGAGAACCTGGTAGGCGTATTCCTGGACAACTTCCAGGGCACTTATGTGCTACCGCCGGATGCTGACGATCTAAGTCACATAACCCAACATCCCGAAGAGTCAGCCAGGAAATTTTGTACTCGGTTCCTAACTAAAAAGAACCAAATTGTCAACTGTACGGATGCCGAAGCCCTAGCGGCCTTTAAGCATAACATCCGTGACGAGTCGCTTGCCCGACATCTCGTCCAAGAAAAGCCAAAGTCCATGGCAGCCCTGACGACACTCATGACCCGCTTCTGTGCGGGCGAGGATAGCTGGTTGGCTCATAGCAACAACACAACAAGCAATCCTAGCACATCAAAAGCCAGAGATAGAAACGACAAAACACGACGTAACAAACACAAGCGTCACAAAAACGATGATAGCGCTGAAGACACGGTAGTCAATGCCGGATTCAGTGACTCCAAGTCCGGTCAGTGGAAAAAACTATTCAACAAAAACAATTCAGGTCCGTCCAATTTGGACCGCATACTCGACCGTCCATGCCAGATTCATGGCGCCCCAGGAACACCAGCCAATCATACCAATAGAGAATGTTGGGTCGTCAGACAAGCCGGCAGATCAGGTGCCGAAAAAAGGGGAAGGGATCTAAAAGCGACGACGACGATGATGAGGAGCCCCAATCACCGAATATAGGAGGCAAAAGAAATTTCCCCCGCAAATCAAAAGGAGAACATGATAAGCGCCACCCACATTCCCAGGCCAGAACGAACGAGAACTACTAGGGATGTCGACTTAACGGAGCCAGTCGCCCCACAGTACAACCTACGGCCGATCACCTTCGATCGTAAGGATCGTTCGGCCAATACCAATCGGGGTAATCCAGTGGCAGTTGTCGTTGACCCAATAATTAATGGATTCCACCTCACACGAGTCCTCATGGATGGAGACAGCAGTCTAAACATGTTGTATCTGGACACAGCGCGTAGGATGGGTATCGATTATTCGATGATCAGGCCTACTAAAACCACCTTTAAAGGTGTCATACCAGGTGTGGAGGCGAATTGTACAGGCTCCATCACTCTGGAGGTAATCTTCGGATCACCAAACAAATACCATACCGAAGAGTTAGTCTTCGGCATCGTCCCCTTCCACAGTGATTATCAGGCACTGCTCGGATGAACCGCATTCGCTCGATTCAACGCGGTGCCACATTATGCCTACCGTAAACTCAAGATGCTTGGTCCACACGGTGTCATCACGGTTAATGGCAGGGCCGAATTTCCCCACACTACCGAAGAGTTTACCACCAATTTAACAGTAGAAGCAACGAATGGCACCTTTCAATCGAACCTCGAATCGACGGCCAAGCTCCTGGACACCACCAAAGGAGTCCGAACTACTGCGTGGCAGGATAGCCCGGCTCGTCCGATGCTTAGTTAAAACAATGCGGCAAAAGTTAAAACAAGCCACATACTGCGGCTCGGCCGCTCTATGGCACAAAACCATTTCTTACATTTTCTTCGCAGGTTCACCTTTGCGTAGGCTAGGACGGATGGCGTGGAAACAGTTCGAGCGCGTAAAGGAATCTCTAGATATTCCCCTCAACGATCATCCGACTACACTCCGGATCCGCATACAGCTTCCTCCTGCCTGGTCTCAGCAGGTTCCGCAGTTATATTTCCTTTTATCACATTACCTCTACTCATACGCATCAACGTATTATTCAAATCCAACATGTGGATTTATATGATGCTTATCTGCTGTCATTTCTTATTGATAGTCTTTTGTCAAAAGACAACGGCATATCACGATATGCCTTAATATGCCAGGGGCTTCATTATACCCATACTATGGAAAAAATTCCTAACACCTTCACGGCAGTTCGGCATCCCGAACTTATAGCATTATATGCATCAGCTCCGAATCATGTCTTAGGTCAATAGTTGGGTTTGTGTCAGGACCGGATTTCCGCGATATTAATTTTCCAGAAAATGGTCCTTGTGCTCCCCAGCCCCAGGATTACTGTTAGCTGATGAGGCACCAACTTGATACAGACATTCCAAGCAAAATACAAAATATGTAGTACAAGACCATTCTGGCCTATGAGTACAACAAATGGTTTCTAGTGGCTGATGGCGGAAACGGTTTGTGGTCTTTCAGCGTCTATGGGACTCCATTTCCCACAGGCACAGCTGACCTGGATAACTCCTATCTTCGCGAGGCTGCTACCACCATTGCTTAGGCTTCGGGGCTGTCATCGCAAGCTCCTCTCCAAGCAAGAAATCTTGCCAAGACAATAGCCAGGGACAAGCTAGTGAGTACTTTGAATGTACTCGCAAACATTATGAACACGGGTATAACATAACAAATGATAATCACACACTAAAAAATTTTATGCTCACAACGTTAGTCATAAAATAAAATCCATGGTGCACGTAAACAAGTTATTCATATAAAACATGACTATGCAATCAGAGAGTAGAAATAGAATGCACCGATCGGGTGTCTGAAGCGACGCCTCAAAAGGACAATAACGTAAAGCATGCCTCAGTCGGGCGTCTGAGCGACACCACATAAAGGGCTTATAAAGTAAATAAATAACAGCATGCCATAGTCGGGCGTCTGAGCGACACCACATAAAGGGCTTATAAGTGAAACAAGTAACGAACATGCCACAGTCGGGAATCTGTGCGACACCACATAAAGGGCTTATAACGTTAATAAATAACAAGCATGCCACAGTTGGGCGTCTCAGGGACACCATATAAAGGGCTTATAAAGTAAATAAATAACAAGCATGCCACAGTCGGGCGTCTGAGCGACACCGCATAAAGGGCTTATAAGAGAATAATCACAGAGAACATCCTGGAGGTAATACCTTCCCAGGGATACTCAATAATTCAAATAATATAAAGGTTTAGTCCATAAAAATAATAATCATAATCATCACAAGTCACAAGTCAGGATCCATGTTCTGGTTTAGCAGTTTCTCCTCTGAAGACCGACACTAAGACCGACACTTGACCCATCCCAGACTGTAGTCCTTAACCATGGACACGGCTATTTGAATAGAAATAACCTCTACATAGGGTGTACTCTTTACCCACGAGTAACGGATTTCTTTAGTCCATCGGGACTAATTACATTTATGGTCTTTTAATTGAAAACACACCTGACTCGCACACACCAGCTTAACTTACCGATGTCTGGAATCACCCACGACACCTGTCAAGCAAAACTCTAAGTGAGGAGGCTACAACCTCGATTAGCATGGGATCAAAATTTATATCGCCCGTTACTAAGGGGTGCCCCCCTCTCGGTCCCAACCGGAAACAACCATGCCCCAGGACCAGGTGGCCTGCCTACCGGATGCAGCCGGTATCTTCCACCATGGCCTCTCTGTACGGTGTGTGTGCCAAGAAAGGGGTTGGCAATTTACTGAACTGTACCCTACCTGCGTCAGGGACAAGTGGTAGTACGAAACAAGTATGGGGGTTACAGGAACAAGACTCGATCTATGGTCGACTCAAGAGGTTTAAGTATTCCCTGCATGATTAGCATAACAAATGTATTTTCAACCAACAGACAGAATCACCACTCATCATTCCCCGTCATGCCATACCGGACACAACCGTCTCGACGAGGAACAAGGGACAAGCTCGTATCTACCCAAGACAGAGACTTTCCCGGCTTCCTTCCAGTAGGTATGAAAGGCACACGAGGATGATAGCTATCACAAGCATAACCATTTCCAACAGCAGGAAATCTTCATTATGCATTCATGCATATGATCGTATCATCACATAAAATAATGAATGCCCCATGTCAAGGTGGTGTTGTAATTGTATCAAACAACACACAAAAAAAATATTATGCCAGAGTTCAGAATGCTTGCCTTCAAGAGTATGCAAGTGGGGTGCATTTTTGAAAGTTGTTTTCTTCTTGAACATCTCTCGGCTTTACGTCTCCACTAATAACAGCGTGGACCGGCTCGGGGTCACTGACAGTGGGTCCCTTGGGCCTACTGGTTAGGTTTGACCGGTCGCCCTGCCTCCTTCCTCCTCTGGCCGAACTAAAGCGGGGCTCCGGCGATCGACGCCGGCGATTGGTGGCTCCTCGCGGGGTTCAGAGGGCGGAGATGGATCCGCCAGTCCAGGGCGGTCCTCCTGGTGGTCGACAGGCTGGCGGGGACGAAAGGAGTCGCCGGCGGCGAGCTCCGCGGCGGAGGTGGCTTCAGGAGGATTTGGGGGTTTGGGCTACGGTGGTTCCCGGTCGAGCTGAGGGGTTGGGCGGCTCCGCACGATCAAGGGGAGTCGGGTGGTGGCGCTGGATGGACGAGGGAGGGCCTGCTCCCGATGGACGGATCCGGATAGTGGCGACGGCCGAACCTGTCGGAGATGAGGAAGGGAAGGGCTTCTGGCTAACTGGGGAGGCGGGGGGCTTCCTACTGCTCGAACGAGGCTACTGACGAGCTTATGCATGATCGGGAGGGCTATATATAGCCCGGAGAGGTCGGTTCCGCGGCGGCCGGGGATAATCTCGACGGCGAACCATCATTCTGTAGTTGCAAGGCAACATGGCGGCGACGTGCGCTAGTGGACGAGCTTGTGGATGAGCTTGAGTTGCTCTAGGGGGCAGCTGGCGCGCGACTGTGGCTCGGGCGGCGCCGTCCAGGGCAGGAGCCTGTTGTGGCCGGCAGCTAGTTGCCACGGCCGACCTGACTGTGGCGCTATGGGGCTCCAGGGACGGCTCTACAGCGAGGGACGTGGCGGGCGTGTTGGTTGCGAGTGGCAAGGGACCAGAATGGGCGCGGGTAGGCGGCAGTGGGACGCGGCGACTCGGGCGCACCCACGTGCAAAACGCGCGCTCTGGTCGTGCCTAGCACATGCACGCGAGGTTCTCGGCAAAATGCCAATGCCTGCAAGGGGGCTCTAATCAACATGAGGTTTAGCAGGTCTAGGTTAGGGTTTGCAAGGAGATTAGTGGACATGGTGGTTTGGTCAGGGGATCAAGTCCACAATGCAAACTAAAAACCAAGCCAAAACTGTCCCTGCACACAAGGTGTCTGACAGAATGCCATGTGCATCTAGGCAACTCTTGGGGTGGCCAAAATCTTCAGATCCTAGTCTCTTTAGATGATGAAGAGGTTGGCAAGATTAGTTTGGCAAAAACAGAAACTTGTTAGTGCAAGTTTTTGAGAAAACCAAATCTGGACAGAAACTAAAGGCTATCATTTCATGGACCAACAACACTCCAATGGGTCCACTCTCCTGGACATAAGGGTTTTGTAGGGAGGACTATAAGCAGGAAAAAGAATCATGGGCAACAGAGCAACATAAAATGGGGTTGCAGTAGAAAATGCCAAACTGGACCAGAGAGCAAAAGAGGATGGTTTGCTCAATTTTTTCAAAGAACATCAATGGGTTCTTGCACAAAGCTAAATTATATACTCCATATGTCATCCCCAAATTTTGGTGGGATTTTTAAATAAATTTATCAAAGGGTTGTAGTGCAAAAGAGGCTCTGAAGCTGGTGAAAAATCATTTTTTAAAGAAATAAAGCTCAGGGAAAATAATCATATATATAATCCCACTGATAAAAGAGATGTTTCTAAAGAGGGCATACAACTCCAACAATATATTTGAGAAGTTTTCACTTGCGGGTAAAAACTCCATAATATCAAAGAAAAGAGAGGTTCTGAAATCCAAAGATAAATCCAGAAAAAAAAATTTAATTTCCTGGCAAAAATTTTAATAAACAAATCATGGTTAAATTTTTGGGGTGTTACAACACTACCCCCCTTAAGAAAAATCTCGTCCTCGAGATTTGCTAAGAGTTGTTTTGAAAATATTCGTCCTATTAGCTGAAACCAAATAGTTTACTCATAGCACAAACTTTGTGTCGTGGGGGTTGGGTTTTGGCAGCTACGCCCGGAATTAATAAAAAAATCGTACACCAACGTACTTATGCATGGCTACTATTTAAAATAGGGACACACAAGTAAACAACATTTAATTATGGCGATACAGGATCACATAATTACAGGGCGTGGACATACTAAGACTCGGTACTACTCGAGTGACTTAGTCTACCTCCTTTATATCTAAGCGGGCGTGCCTTGTGGACATTGAGGCTTCTCCACGGGTTTCACTATCGGGGTTAGCTGGAGGGGGTTGAGGAACTGCCGGGTCGGGGTAGAGATGATGACCATCGCAAGGGTTGTTGGCCACAATCCCGTTGGAGCGTGCTCCCAAAAGGCGACGAAGCACTTCTGCGGACATCAAAGTATTTTGGTCAATGACTGGGGCAGACCTCAAGGACTCGATCGGTTGTCCAAACAGCATGACTGGGTTGTCACCGTCGGGCTCAGCTTGTCCTCTCGCCGGGGCTCGGCGAACCAGTTCTCCACGAGCTACGATCAGATCAAGGGTGATTTTATCGAACAGATCCTCTAGTGCACTGACATAGCGCACTAGATGCAACAACGCGGGATCCGTCTCGTCATCTCTGTTGGCAACCCGGGGTGGCCTACCATACCCGTCACGGCTGGGTAGTAGTAGAATGAGCGACAGTTAACTCTGGGCGACAAGTGCCGGAGTTGAACTACAACCTCTCGAGCAGCTAGTTGGATGGCTTGTGGCTCAAAGGAAGTTGTCCTTCCGGTGAACCTATAGGGGCGTTCTGGCGATAGACCCCTACCATAGACGTGCACAGTGGCCCAGATTGACGGCTCTCACCGCTCATGGGTCCTTGGTACACAACATATTCTGGGGGTTCTTCTAATGCAAAGGCACGGCGGGTGAGGTTTGCTAGCACGGTCACAAAACCTCCAAGGTTGGTTGCTGTGGTCTCATTGTGAACAATGAGGCCAGGCATTATAGCTCGGTTTGGGGAAGAGGCTATGTTGTGCTGTGTTGAGGCTAGCGTGCCCTTTTTATAGAAAAAGGGGACGGAGTCTTCCTTCGCACGCTTGCGAATGAGACAATTTAGGTGTCGGTCACTGGCGCGTGATCGACAGGCTAGGCTGATAGGTTGGGCACCGACTGCCAAAAAGTGTCGGGTCACTGTGTGGCTATCTTACACAAGAAGCTTGGCTGAGGTAAGGTTAAGGTCTGGTGGGTTGGTTAGCCTAGGTTTTTCGACATGGCTAAGATAGGATTAGCCAATGGTATTAATTTCCCAGAAACTGGTCCTTGTGCTCACCAGCCCCAGGATTACTGTTATCTGATGAGGCACCAACTTGATACAGACATTCCAAGCAAAATACGAAATATGTAGTACAAGACCATTCTGGCCTATGAGTACAACAAATGGTTTCTAGTGGCTGATGGCGGAAGCGGTTTGTGGTCTTTCAGCGTCTATGGGACTCCATTTCCCACAGGAATACCTGACATGGATAACTCCTATCTTCGCGAGGCTGCTATCACCACTGCTTAGGCTCCGGGGCTGTCATCACAACGCTCCTCTCCAAGCAAGAAATTTGGCCAAGACAATAGCCAGGGACAAGCTAGTGAGTTCTTTGAATGTACTCCCAAACATTATGAACACGGGCATAACGTAACAAATGATAATCATGCACTGAAATATTTTATGCTCACAACGTTAGTCATAAAATAAAATCCATGGTGCACATAAACAAGTTATTCATATAAAACATGACTATGCAATCAGAGAGTAGAAATAGAATGCACCGGTCGGGTGTCTGAAGCGACGCCTCAAAAGGACAATAACGTAAAGCATGCCTCAGTCGGGCGTCTGAGCCACACCACATAAAGGGCTTATAAAGTAAATAAATAACAGCATGCCATAGTCGGGCGTCTGAGCGACACCACATAAAGGGCTTATAAGTGAAACAAGTAATGAACATGCCACAGTCGGGCGTCTGTGCGACACCACATAAAGGGCTTATAACGTTAATAAATAACAAGCATGCCACAGTCGGGCATCTCAGCGACACCATATAAAGGGCTTATAAAGTAAATAAATAACAAGCATGCCACAGTCGGGTGTCTGAGAGACACCACATAAAGGGCTTAGAAGAGAATAATCACAGCGAACATCCCGGAGGTAATACCGTCCCAGGGATAGTGAATAATTCATATGATATAAAGGTTTAGTCCATAAAAATAATAATCATAATCATCACAAGTCACAAGTCAGGATCCATGTTCTGGTTTAGCAGTTTCTCCGCCGAAGACCGACACTAAGACCGACACTTGACCCATCCCAGACTGTAGTCCTTAACCATGGACACGGCTATTTGAATAGAAATAACCTCTACATAGGGTGTACTCTTTACCCACGAGTAACGGATTTCTTTAGTCCATCGGGACTAATTCCATTTACAGTCTTTTAATTGAAAACACACCTGACTCGCACACACCAGCTTAACTTACCGATGTCTGGAATCACCCACGACACCTGTCAAGCAAAACTCTAACTGAGGAGGCTACAACCTCGATTAGCATGGGATCAAAATTTATATCACGCGCTACTAAGGGGTGCCCCCCTCTCGGTCCCAACCGGAAACAACCATGCCCCCGGACCAGGTGGCCTGCCTACCGGATGCAGCCGGTATCTTCCACCATGGCCTCTCTATATGGTGTGTGCCAAGAAAGGGGTTGGCAATTTACTGAACTGTACCCTACCTGCGGCAGGGACAAGTGGTAGTACGAAACAAGTATGGGGGTTACAAGAACAAGACTCGATCTATGGTCGACTCAGGAGGTTTAAGTATTCCCTGCATGATTAGCATAACAAATGTATTTTCAACCAACAAACAGAATCACCACTCATCATACCCCGTCATGCCATACCAGACACAACCGTCTCGACGAGGAACTAGGGAAAAGCTCGTGTCTACCCAAGACAGAGACTTTCCCGGCTTCCTTCCAGTAGGTATGAAAGGCACACGAGGATGATAGCTATCACAAGCATAACCATTTCCAACAGCAAGAAATCTTCAGTATGCATTCATGCGTATGATCGTATCATCACATAAAATAACGAATGCCCCATGTCAAGGTGGTGTTGTAATTGTATCAAGCAACACATAAAAAAATATTATGCCAGAGTTCAAAATGCTTGCCTTCAAGAGTATGCAAGTGGGGTGCATTTTTGAAAGTTGCTTTCTTCTTGAAAATCTCTGGGCTTTACGTCTCCACTAATAACAGCGTGGACCGGCTCGGGGTCACTGACAGTGGGTCCCTTGGGCCTACTGGTTAGGTTTGACCGGTCGCCCTGCCTCCTTCTCCTCTGGCCGAACTGAAGCGGGGCTCCGGCGATCAACGCCGGTGATTGGTGGCTCCTCGCGAGGTTCTGAGGGCGGAGATGGATCCGCCAGTCCAGGGCGGTCCTCCCGGTGGTCGACAGGCTGGCGGGGACGAAGGGAGTCGCCGACGGCGAGCTCCGCGGCGGAGGTGGCTTCGGGAGGATTTGGGGGTTTGGGCTACGATGGTTCCCGGTCGAGCTGAGGGGTTGGGTGGCTCCTCACGATCAAGGGGAGTCGGGTGGTGGCGCTAGATGGATGGGGCAGGGCCTGCTCCCGACGAACGCAGCCGGAGAGTGGCGACGGCCGAACCTGCCGGAGATGAGGAAGGGAAGGGTTTATGGCTAACTAGGGAGGCGGGGGGCTTCCTACTGCTCGAACGAGGCTGCTGACGAGCTTATGCATGGTCGGGAGGGCTATATATAGCCCGGAGAGGTCGGTTCCGCGGCGGCCGGGGATAAGCTCGACGGCGAACCATTGTTCTGTAGTTGCAGGGCGACGTGGCGGCGACGTGCGCTAGTGGACGAGCTTGCGGATGAGCTTGAGCTACTCCAGGGGGCAGCTGGCGCGCGACTGTGGCTCAGGCGGCACTGTCCAGGGCAGGAGCCTGCTGTGGCCGGCTGCTAGTTGCCACGGCCGACCTGACGGTGGCGCTATGGGGCTCCAAGGACGGCTCTACAGCGAGGGAGGGGGCGGGCGTGTTGGCTGCGAGTGGGAAGGGACCAGAACGGGCGCGGGTAGGCGGCAGTGGTACGCGGCGACTCGGGCGCACCCACGTGCAAAACGCGCGCTCTTGTCGTGCCTAGCGCATGTACGCGAGGTGCTCGGCAAAATGCCAATGCCTGCGAGGGGGCTCTAATCCACATGAGGTTTAGCAGGTATTGGTTAGGGTTTGCAAGGAGATTAGTGGGCATGGTGGTTTGGTCAGGGGATCAAGTCCACAATGCAAACTAAAAACCAAGCCAAAACTGTCCCGGCACACAAGGTGTTTGACAGAATGCCATGTGCATCTAGGCAACTCTTGGGGGGCCAAAATCTCCAGATCCTAGTTACTTTAGATGATGAAGAGGTTGGCAAGATTAGTTTGGCAAAAACAGAAACTTGTTAGTGCAATTTTTTGAGAAAACCAAATCTGGACAGAAACTAAAGGCTATCATTTCATGGACCAACAACACTCCAATGGGTCCCCTCTCCTGGACTTAAGGGTTTTGTAGGCAGGACTATAAGCAGGAAAAAGAATCATGGGCAACAGAGCAACATGAAATGGGGTTGCAGTAGAAAATGCCAAACTGGACCAGAGAGCAATAAGAGGATGGTTTACTCAAATTTTTCAAAGAACATCAATGGGTTTTTGTACAAAGTTGAATTATATACTCCATATGTCATCCCCAAATTTTGGTGGGATTTTTAAATAAATTTATCAAAGGGTTGTAGTGCAAAAGAGGCTCTGAAGCTGGTGAAAAATAATTTTCAAAGAAATAAAGCTCAGGGAAAATAATCATATATATAATCCCACTGATAAAAGAAATGTTTCTAAAGAGGGCATAACCTCCAACAATATATTTGGGAAGTTTTCACTTGGGGTAAAAACTCCATAATATCAAAGAAAAGAGAGGTTCTGAAATCCAAAGATAAATCCAGAACATAAAAATTTAATTTCCTGGAAAAAAATTTAATAAACAAATCATGGTTAAATTTTTGGGGTGTTACAGTTTGCCCGGCTCCTATGTTTTGGTACCTTACGTTCCGCTATATCGGCTAAGGTAGAAAAGGGAGAACTACTGCGATTGTGTCTTGGTTCCTCCGGACGAGCACCTCAGTAGAGAAAGCTAAAAACTAACTGGCATGATGCAGAGAGAGCTGGTCAGCTGTTCGAGAGGTCGTAAAATCTTTAAGGATTTCTTCCGCATAATGCCATAACTAATGCAGCGTACGAAGGATCGGCTTTTCTTCCGATTAGGCGCTTATAGAGCCCCTCGTGGAGTCTTCCGAACACCAGGGGCTGCGCCTACCTTCCTTTTAAAACTCCTATGGATAAGTGAGAGTGATAAAGCCCTATAGTCTGATTGCCTGGTTCGTTGTGCTGAACACCTCCTTCACGGACCCAAAAATGGGATAAAGAGTGCTCAGGTTTATCCCGAACACCCCCGTACTTACTACGTAGGGGCAGAAGCCGACGACTGACCAACTCTCAGGATTAGTATATAAAACGGCCGCACAGGAGGAAAAACTTTCAAATGACAAGCAATAAATAATAGAAATGACCTTGTTCAAATATTACAAAGGATAAACATGACCGTATTTATGGAAATATAATGTCCTTGGTGCATTGCTCCGCCGCAAGGCGGGCTCCTTTCAAGACACCTTCATAATACAGCTCGGGCTTGCAGTGTTCCTTTTCCTCCGGTGCTCCCTCGGTCATCAGCTTTTCCGCATCCATCTTCCCCCAATGCACCTTTGCGTGGGAGAAGGTCATTCGCGCACCTTCTATGCAGACCGAGCGCTTGATGACTTCGAGGCAAGGGCAGTCACTCACAAGCCGCTTCACGAGCCCAAAGTAACTGCTCGGAATCGGCTCGGCGGGCCACAGCCAGATAAATAAATCCTTCACGGCTAGCCCGGCCGCCTTATGCAGTTCGACCAGCTCCTTCAGTTGATCGGAGAAAGGCACCGGATAATTCGGCGCCAAATACTGCATCCAGAAAAGCTTATCCGCAGTATTCCTCTCTTCGGCTCAGTAGAATTGGGCGCAGATATGTTGCGCGGCAGCTCTGCAAATACCCCTAGAGAAATCATAATTTAAACTCTCAACTTGATATTCTCCTTTCAAATACCCGCTTTGTATAAAAAAAAGCCTTACCAGCCGCAATCTTCCTCGCCTCCTGGATTTCCTTCAGGGCACCTTGGGCTTTCCCCCGGGCATCACTTGCGGCTTGGCGAGCCTGGGAGAGTTCTGATTCTTTCCCTGATAAACTCTGCTCCAACGTCTCGCATTTCTTCACGGCCTCCTGAAGCTCTCGCTCAGCTTCAATAACTCTGGCCTCGTTCTTCTCATGGAGAGCCTGCTCTATGGCTGCTTTCTTGTTAGCTTCGGCCACAACCTTCTTAAGAGACTCAATTATTGACATCGCCCCTAGAGCACATCATAAAAATATTTTACTCATACACACTTATTCATTTGTGATAAATGAACTAGGTTTCTGCATACCTTGGTTATGCTCCAGCTGTTTCTTCACTTGGCCAATTTCTCCTTCGGCCCGCTCCAGACTATGCCTCAGTTCGGATACTCCCGCAGCATGAGAGGCGGCAGTCGCTACAGACGCCTGCTTATTAAAAAGAGTGATAGATGTCATCAAGTGAGTATCCTGCGAACATAAATTTGATGCTCTGTTCGGTTGTTTCTTTCACTGAACAGTGTATCAGGGGCTGCTATCTATACTATGACACTCTTCCAAACCTCATAAAACATACCTCAAAGCCTCTTATGAGGCTGATACAAGATTCATTCAGTCCACTCTCGGCGAACTGAATCTTCTCAATCACCGCACCCATAAGGGCACGGTGTTCATCAACGATGGAGGCGCCCTTCAGCGCCGCCAATAAAGCATTCGACACCTCTGGTTGGACAGAGGATGCCGGTGGAACAGACACACCCCCTCCAGCTGATGGAGGCCGCCTGCCTGATCCTGGGGCCTTATGGGTCTCTGGAATCATGTCCGGCTAGGGGCCGGATTCAAGATGACCCCCGCCGTCGACATCCACAGGAGCCTTCTCTCCCGTGTGTCCAGACCCCGAAGTCTTGCGTCCTGGCGCCGCCTTTGCGATCTGCCCCCCCCCCCCCTCTGTGGCATGGGTCCTTCTGGGACGAAACCTCGGTGTCATTCACATGTTTAGGGGAGGGGGCCTTCGGGGGTGTCCCGCTCTCCATTGCATCCGTTCCTAGCAAATCCTCTGACAAGGATTGTTCGGCGCGAGACCACCCGGACTGTAAAAAGTATGGCTCAGATTAAAATATTATGCCATGAAAAGTCTGGATGCATGAGCGTGTTCGAATTTTATACTCACAAGTTCACCAGGGGCTGGCCCCTGGGATCCCACTCCGGGCTGCTATCGGCGGCGGCGGTGGACTCCTCTGGAGGAGGAGTTTTTCCCCTCTTAGGCGACTCAGCCTCCAAGGATGTTGAGGCCATCCTTTTCTTTCTTCCCCCCGCTGGGGATTCGTCTTCCTCCTCCTCCTCCTCCCTTCAGAGGAAGAACGGGCATTGGAGTCTTCGGATTTTGTGTCCGAAGCGCCACGGCAACGGAGGCCGCCCCTGGTCTTCTTGGCCTCCTTCTCGGTCTTCTTCTTTGGAGCCTTGTAAGGCGCCGAAACCAGCATCTTCGTCAGAAGAGGGCCGGCCGGTTCTTCTGGAAACGAGGCCGGACTGTAGATCCGCCCCTCCTTCTTCGCCCAGTCCTAGGAGAGTTGTGGGAAACACATTAAGCATTTTCCTAAGTATATGCGAATAAAACACACGAATTGTCAATGTACAGTGACTTACTGAACTTGCAGGGCGGGATAGTTGGTACCCACGGTCCTCGGCGGAGTCCGGCCATGATTTGCTAGACTTGAAAAGTACCTTCCAGATGTCCTTGTGCGAAGAGCCAAAGAGCTCTTGCAGGGTCTGGTGCTTGGCCGGGTCGAAGTCCCATAAATTGCAGGCCCGGTGTTGACAAGGTAGAATCCGGCGAACTAACATCACCTGGACCACATTGACAAGCTTGATTTTCTTGTCTTCCATGTCCTGGACGCGCGTCTGGAGCACCGACAGTTCATCGGATGAGGCCCATTTCAAGCCCTTCTTGGGCCAGGACGTAAGTCGCAGGGGGCCCCGGATCTGAATTCCGGAGCAGCGGCCCATTCCTTGTCGCGCGGCTAAGTGATGTAAAACCACTGCTGCTGCCACTCCTTGATGGAATCATTGAAATTACCTGCTGGCCATGTAACGTTGGGCATCTTGCTCACCATGGCGCCTCCGCACTCGGCATGCTCACTACTTACTACCTTGGGATTCACATTAAAAACCTTCAGCCATAAGCCGAAGTGCGGCGGGACGTAGAGAAAAGCCTCGCACATCATGATGAATGTCGAGATGTTGAGGAAGGAATTGGGGGATAGATCATGAAAATCAATCCCATAATAATACATGATGCCGCGAACGAATGGGCGGAGGGGAAACCCTAGCCCATGGACAAAATGAGGGAGGAATACCACCCTCTCATGGGGTTCCGGGGTGGGAAGGATTTGTCCCGCTGTCCGAAGACGGTGGCCGATTCTGTTGGCCAAATACCCGGTCCCCCGAAGCTTTTTGATATCCTTCTCCCGGACGGTACAGGCCATCCACTTGCCTCCTTCTCCGGATCCGGACATTTTCGGGAAACCTTTTTGGGCGGAGAAGATGAACGCTTGGGCGCTAGGGCTCGAGCGAGAAGGACTAGATGAGCAGAGTAAGAAGGTGTGGGTGAAAGAGGGACTCCTTATCCCCTTATAAAGGCAGCAGAGATCCTGCGCCTCCCCACTTGCCCGGTAAACTCGCTTATTCCCCAAGTGCCACGATTGATGGCGCGGTTGGGTTACCCATAACCATATTGATGAGAATCCTGTGATAAGGGGACATGATCTCTGCTTCGACAAGATGTGCCAATAAAACAACCTCGCCATATGTGCGGTGGCAGGTTGAGAAAAATGGTTCGAATAATGACCGAGCCATGGCGTGATATCATACTATGAAAAGCTGTCATCAGATTAGATTTGTGGAATATTGTACTCTCTACGGTGGTATGTGGAATTTGTTTTGCAGAGCCGGACACGATTCTTTTGTTCAAAATCTTCCACAGAATATTCAGAGAAGGAACCCGCCTTGCAATGTCGAACACAATCTGCACGCCAGACTCGTCATCATTGAAGCCTGGTTCAGGGGCTACTGAGGGAGTCCGGAATTGAGGGGTCCTCGGACAGCCGGACTATATACTTTGGCTGGACTGTTGGACTATGAAGATACAAGATTGAAGACTTCGTCCCATGTCCAGATGGGACTCTCCTTTGCATGGAAGGCAAGGTTGACAATTCGGATATGTAGATCTCCTTCTCTGTAACTGACTCTGTGTAACGCTAGCCCCCTCCGCTGTCTATATAAAACGGAGGGTTTAGTCCGTAGGAGAACAACAATCAGAATAATAGGCTAGCTTCTAGAGTTTAGCCTCTACGATCTCATGGTAGATCAACTCTTGTAATACTCATATCATCAAGATCAATTAAGCAGGAAGTAGGGTATTACCTCCATCGAGAGGGCCCGAACCTGGGTAAACATCGTGTCCCCCGCCTCCTGTTACCATTAGCCTTAGACGCACAGTTCGGGACCCCCTACCCGAGATCCGTCGGTTTTGACACCGACACCCATTGCCACGCATTGAACAGATTGTTGACTCCACGACCGGGTGTGACCTGTTATCTTTACTTGACGCCTACTCAGGATACCACTATGTCATTCCTTGACAGCATTCATCACCCCGTGTGGTACGTATTGCTTTTTACGGATCCCTTCCGGGTTAAAGAGTGTTGGATCAACCTTTGCAAGAGTAGTCCAAATTGGTCTTGTGCCCCTAGTACATAGAAATATGGAAGCTTATATGGATGACATAGTGGTCAAAACCAAGGACAAGGCAACACTTGTACAAGATTTGGAAGATACATTTGCAAATTTGCGCAAGATCAAACCCAAGCTAAGACCTGAGAAGTCTGTCTTTGGCATTCTGTTCGGCAAACTTCTCAGGTTCTTTGTCTCACAACATGGGATCGAGGCGAATACAGACAAGATCAAGGCCATTGAGCCGATTGAGGCACCTAGGCGGATAAATGATGTGCGTCGGCTCACTGGCTCTGTTGTCGCCATGAGCAGATTCATCTCCAAGTCTACTGAGTGTGCCCTTCCCTTGTTTGAAATCTTGAAAAATGCGGGCCCAATGGAGTGGACCCCAGAGGCCGAAGCAGCGCTGCAGGATTTGAAGAAATACCTCTCCTCCACGCCGATACTAGATGGGCCTAAACCACAACATCCACTGCTGCTGTATCTAGCGGCAACGAATCAAGTGGTCAGCGCCACGCTAGTGGCACAAAAGGAGGTGGACGAAGGGGCAGTGGCAATGGCTAGACTGGAGGACGGCGAGCTAGGGCTCCCACCGGCAGGGCCTGGTACCGGCAAGGCGAGGCCCCCGGTAGGGACTTACGCCGGTCGGACAGGGCCTGCGCGACCAAATGGAGTGGTGCAGAAGAAGAAGACGATGCAGCACCCGGTTTACTTTGTCAGCTCCCTCTTGCAGGGGGCTAGGTCGAGGTACTCCGGTGTGCAGAAATTGCTCTTCGGCCTCCTTATGGCCTCGAGGAAGCTGCATCATTATTTCCAAGCGCACGAGATCACCGTCGTCATCCGCCTCCCGTTGCAACGGATACTGCATAACCCTGATGCAACCGGGAGGATTGTGCAATGGGCCTTGGAGCTGTCGAGCCTTGGTTTGAAGTTTGAAAGTACTTTGATGATCCAGAGCAGAGTCCTAGCAGAGTTCATTGTAGAGTGGACCTCGACGCCCAACGAAGAGATCCAAGAGACCACTCTTCCCGGCAAGGAAACAAGTTGCAACTGGGTTATGTACTTTGACGGGGCTTTCTCGCTGCAAGGCGCTGGTGCTGGTGTGCTGCTCGTCGCACCCACCGGAGAGCACCTCAAGTATGTAATCCATATGCACTTTCCCAGGGATATGTCGACGAACAACACTGCTAAATACAAAGGGTTGCTTGCCGGTCTCAGGATCGCGGCAGAACTCGGGATCAAGAAGCTCATCGTGAGGGGTGATTCACAGCTTGTCATCAGGCAAGTCAACAAGGATTGTCAAAGGCCGTTGATGGAGGCTTACGTAGATGAGGTGAGGAAGCTGGAGGACCGCTTTGACGGTATACAGGAAGAGCTTGTTCCCCGACTGGTGAACGACATCGCCGACTACCTGTCGAAGCGCGCTGCCTTCAAACTACCTGTGGAACCAGGTACTTTTGTGCTTCGGTTAACTCAACAGTCCGTTGAACCATCGATAGAGCCGAACAAGTGGAGGAAATCAGGCCGACAAGTACTTTCCCATCGAGCTCCTAGGAGCCGCTGGCAAAGATGTTGTCGTGGACACTAAGCCTACCATGGGGCAACCGACTCTGACAGGGTGTCAAGCCCTGGCCGTAGAGACAGTCGCTCCCATGGCAGAGGAAATGCCTTTAGTCCTTGTCATCGAGCCCCAGGCTCCAGCATGTGCACAACATACCATTCGATTCCTCCAAACTTGGGAGCTTCCTAAGGAGCAAGAAGAAGCTGAGAAAGTGGCCCATCGGTCTACTGCGTATCAGTTCGTTGACAACGTTCTGTACAAAAAAATACCAAACAGTGTGAAATTGAAGTGCATTCCCCGGGAGGAAGGACTAGAGCTGTTGGCAGAGATACATGGAGGCATATGTGGCTCCCACAGAGGGTGAAGGGCCCTTGCTGGCAAGGCCTTCCGGCAAGGTTTCTTCTGGCCCACTGCCCTCCAGGATGCAACGGCACTAGTAACCAAGTGTGAAGCGTGTCAGTTCCATTCAAAGAAGCCTCATCAGCCAACTCAAGCCCTTCAAACAGTCCCTCTCTCCTGGCCATTTTCGGTCTCGGGGCTCGACATACTAGGCCAGATCCCCTGCGTTGTCGGGGGCTTTGAGTACTTGTACGTTGCAATCAACATGTTCACAAAGTGGCCAAAGGTGGACATAGTGAGGAAGGTGACAATGCAGTCAACTGTCAAATTCTTCAAGAGGCTAGTCTGCCGTTTTGGTGTGCCAAACAGAGTCATCACCGACAATGGCACACAGTTCACAAGCCTCACCTTCATGCAATACATCCAAGACGTCGGCAGCAAGGTCTGTTTCGCTTCCGTGGCGCACTCACGGAGCAACGGCCAGGCGGAGAGGGCAAATGCTGAAGTACTACGAGGTCTGAGAACAAATACGATTGACAGGCTGCACAAGAGCGGAAGGCGTTGGATTGATGAGTTGCCGACGGTTCTTTGGCTGATTAGAACGATGCCAAATTGAACCACCATCCAGACACCCTTTGCCATGGTCTACGGGGCAGAGGCAGTTCTCTCCATGGAACTCACATACGGTTCACCTCGAGTGCTCGCTTATGATGGGCTTGAGCAAGAGCGATTGCAGCAAGATGACGCAACGCTCCTCGAGGAAGATCGTCTTTGGGCAGCTGTGAGAGCAGCATGCAACTAGCAAGCCTTGTGCCACTACCATAGCCGCAAGGTTCATGCCCGAATCTTTGAGGAAGGTGACCTTGTTCTTCGGCGTGTTCAATCGTCCAAGAACTCCAACAAGTTGACGCCGAAGTGGGAAGGCCCTTATCGGGTAATACGAGTCACCAGGGCCAGCGCAGTCCGCCTGGAGATCAAAGATGCCATTCTAGTGGGCAACTCCTGGAACATCGAACATCTTCGCAAGTTTTACCCATAAGGTGCGGTTGCCGGGCCCCCCGGCAGACCACCTTTTGTACAAGCCTTGCCGGCAAGGCATGTAACCCTCTGTACAAAGCCAGACGTAGACCCTGAGCATAAATAAATGAAGCGCTGGCGCCCTAAGTTGTAGCATGCATGCTAGGTTGAGTCTCTCCCTCTGTTAGGGTTGATAGTGCTTAGCAGGGACTAACCCCTAGCATAGAGGTTGAGTGTGTGTCTCTCTGTTCCTTTCCGTCCTCTTTGGTTCACAGGGTACATGGAAATTTCTGCTGAGCTACTTGGAAGAAAGAGAACAAGCCGACACTCCGGTCCCGGCAAGCCAAGCATTCCGGGGGCTGCAGACACAAGGGTCCAACCACGGCAAGCCATGGTGGCTGGGGGGCTGCATATTCAGATAAGTCTTTTATCCCCTGTTGTGCATTTCCGTATGGAATTGGGAAGTATGAAACCATGTTTTATTCCTAGGCCACCGTGCTCCCCTTTTCCTATATCCAAGAACTATTCCCTGGGTCGGAACTTGGTTGTAATCGCGGTGACAAGGAAGCAAACGAAGGGCCTAACCCGACTTCGCCCCTGCCTCCGCCAAGAGCGTGAGTATGTCAAATGAAGTAAGGGGACGGCAAGGCCTGATGCCGGGCGACAATGTTTATCTTAAAAATAACAAGGATTCATTCCTTGGCATGGGCCTCGCTCACGCACAAAGAACCCGGCAAGCACCCTTTTTCATTAGTTCATCCCATAAAGGTACAGTTCATACGGAATGTAAACATGAGCAAGGGGATTACAAGTTTTAAATTTAACTAAGGCACGTAGGCTTACAAACTAAAAAGAGATAAGATGCCCGTAATCCCTTTCTTGTCCCTCTCCCCAGGAAACAGAACAAGATGGCAGGAGGGCAAAGGAGGGCCTAGGCGAGGTATGAGCAGCAGAAGACACGAAGAGAACATCCTGGTGGCCGTCCGGAAGAGGGCTGGTGGTGATGGTGCCGGGAGAAGAGCCGAAAGATAAGGCAGCGGGTCGGCAATACGAGACGAAGGCATCGGTGCCATCGTACTCTGACTTGACGGCCCGTCACCTGCCTTCTTCGTCTTTTCCGGCCTTCCCACGCCAGCCGCCCAAGGAGGCAACCCCGAGAAGTTCAAGGAGCTGGCCCCGCCCCCGGCAAATCGCTCTGCGGGGCAAAGACCAGGTGTATATGATGGTGCTGCCGGCGTCGCCCGGGGACAGTTTGTCTGATGCCTAGTCGGACCCGTCCTCGTCGTCTTCCCCACCGGTGTACTCCTTGTCACTATCACTCGAGGAGGAGCTTTCATCGTTGGTTGAGCTCTTCGCGCAACACCCTAACCTGATTCCCGAGCACCCAAAGACCTTGACGGGCAGCAAATCGCTCTCCACTAATTTGAAGTGGAGAACGCGCCCCTTCATCAAGCAGTGGGCGCGTGCGAAGGTTTTCCAACCCCAATGGAGGAGCATCATGTGAGGGATGGGGAACCTTGTGTTCGCCCACATGTCTCCATTGCAACACCCCTTCATGTGAAGCCTCAACCTAGGTGGCTGGTCAATCTCCAGCACCCTCACAAACGCCTTGGGAAGACAAAGGCGGCTGCGCGGTGGCTCACGCAGCTGCAGGATAAACTCCAACGCCGTGTCCCTGACATGTCCGCTCGATGAAGCAAGAGGAGATGGTGGAGGAGATGGTGACGAAGACGGTGGCGACGCGGGTGTCCCCGTTCCGCACCCACCTCTGGCTCGACCGCCTTGCCGACCACGGCCCCGTCCGGCGCCTCCGCCTCGAGCGTGGCCTTCACCTTGGGCGTCCGGCTCTTCCTTAACTACCACGGCTCTCTAGCGAGTGGAAGACCTAGTCACCTCCACAGAGGGATGGCCACGACCGCGCCCTCTCGCCATGACAAGGGAAGGAAAGAGACCATACTAGGAGAAGGCGGATGTGGGAAGACGCTGTCCCACTCCCCTTTATATAAGGAGACGGGGCCGAGCGAGCCTGAAGGCTACTGCCCCAATCAACCAATCCAGCCGCCAGGGGCGGAAGGAGACAGGACCGACACG
>NC_041391.1:393856131-393870766 GCF_002162155.2 Triticum dicoccoides | reverse complement strand
AAACTCGTACCATCTGTGTCCACCACCTGCCCTCCCCGAGGCATGAAGGACACGTGGCGGGTGAGCCAGGATTCAGATGGCAAGTGGAACGGCCGTCTCACGCCCCATGATCATGGGCTGCGGGTGCCATAATGGCCACGACCCGAGTCCACTTAGTAAATGAGTTGCGCCCCTGCGGCTTCCTCTATTTTCATGGGGAAGACGTGGACCGCCTCTTTACTATTAACCGCGGGGTGACGCAAGCATGCTGCGATCACCCCACGCACGACCCGCACGTCACGCATTCGACACGGATCGTGGGGAAGCGCAGCGAACGAAGAAGTTACCATAGTAAAAATCCGCCACGCCTACCCGCGCAACGTTCTGGGCCTAGCCCAACAACGCATCGCGCTTATGTGTGGCCTAGTCCTGGGGGCTCCTGTCCGTGTACAAAAGTAGGGGCTCTATTTTTACCCCTTTACTTGTGCACGGACAGTCTGAGCCGCACCCGTGGCAACAGTTAGCAGGGCAGAGGAGGGAATCCAAAGGCACAAGACAATCAAAGCAACGCCAAGACCAGAGACACAAAGAGCGAGAGGGCGAGGTAGACTCCCCTAGCAAGACCCTTGTTGGGGCAGCCTCCATAGCCCCGGCAAGAGCCTTGCCGGGGCAACTTGCCAACACCAGTAGAGTTGCCACCCTAGAGCCCAAGGGTTCCAAACACCATCAACCACGTTGGAACCAAGGCTCGGGAGGCACCTCCATGGTGGCATACAGATCTTTGTGGAGACCAGAAGCATGCAAGATCAGGTGAGAATCAGAAGACGACGATCCTCGGCAAGATCATTGCTGAGGATAACCACGAGACCACCGGCAAGATCCTTGCCAGGGACAACCACGATGCCACGGCAAGACCCTTGCAAGGGCCCCGGCGAGACTCTTGCTGGGGACATCCGCGGGGCTGCCGCTAGGCCCACATCTGCCAAGACTCTACCGTCGTTCCCATAGAGCTGCCAGCCCACCAACTAGGCGAGCACCTGTGTGGCGACGTGCAACCTCTAGGCCAACTCAGCAAGCACCTGCTTGGTGGCATGCAAATCTTAATGAAGGCCATACCACCACGCCAACTCAGCAGCCTGCCAGCCTACATGGCACTGCATGCCTCGTTGGCCTAGAAGCGTGTCCAAGCAAGACGGAGCGGCGACGGATGGGATGGGCCTCGTTACCGTCCCCAATAAAGCAAGGGGACACCTAAGGAGCGCATTTAATACCTTTGTACCGTAATGACAGGCGATAAGCTTGTACACTGTATACCTTTCCACCTCCTTTGTGCCACTGTGGCGACCCATTATTACTATCAAAGGAGGCCCGAGGCATACTGGAGAGGGATTCGGATCTTTTGGACTACGCACACACCATAGCTAGTTCAAGAACTCAAGAACACTCAAATATACATGAAAGCAGGACTAGGGTATTACGCATCCTTGAGGCCCGAACCTAGGTAAACAATCTTTGTGCTGGCTCCTAGACCCGCCCTTTCCACAACCCCGCACCCGCCGACCGTAGTAGGGATTCCAGTGATCCCATAGGTGTCGTTTTCCACCGACATGCCCTCAATTTACTAGCGTGCAGGGTGCTACCCCGAGTGGTTTCAACTTTGTTTACTTCACTGTGTGTCAGATGGGCCTCAAGTTTACTTATTTTCACCCACTACAACATGGGCCAGCACACGAAGATACAAAACACGAGCTGACATGGCAGCATGTGGACTAGTTGACCGATCAACTAAACAATATAGGGAGCTATACGCTGACACAGTGAGTGTATAATCCGTCGGTATAGAGAGTTCGAGTGAGAGGGGAGGCCCGTGAGAGATAGCAAAGAGAGAGAGAGAGAGAGAGAGAGAGAGAGAGAGAGAGAGAAAGAGCTACTCCCTCCATTCGATAATGTAGTTCCAACATTTTTTAGTCAAACTTTTGAAACTTTGACAAAGTATATAAATAAATTAATTATATCTAGAATACCAAAGATAAATGATAGTATGACGTAAGTACATGTTGTGATGAATCTAATGATCGTTCCAGATGTAAATGTTTTTCTCCACATATACCTGGTCAAACTTTTCTGAGGCTTGACTTTTCAAAACATCCATATGCTTATGGACGTGAGAGAGTCCCTAACTAGAGAGAGAGAGAGAGAGTGAAATAGAAAGAGTGAGTGAAAGAAGTGTGTGTGCGTGTGTGAAAGAGACATTGACAACACACGATAAAAGTAGAGAAAAAGCGTGTGTGTCTTATGCAAACATATCACACATGCATCTTCAACAACGGAAGCAAGGTGAGGAGATAGTGTGTGGTTGTTTGCAACCGAGAGAAACACCCCTAGCACGTGGCCAAGAGGGGTCTGACAAACAACGGAGAGAGGTCGAGAGAGACGTACAGAGAAAATGCAGACATGGGGAGGATAGAGTGTATATTTGTCATAGAGAGATCCCCTGGAGATCGTGATGGGACTACATCGGTGGGAGATCAAGTGAAAAGGTGTGTGCATGATAGAAGATACCCCGAGAGATATCAAGATAGACGTATGGATGGAAGGAGACAACACATGTGTTCCTGAAGGCTAGTGAGAGATAATCATACTTAGGGGGGGAGTGCTTGCGCCTATGATGGAGTGAGGGATTATGGTACTTAGGGGGGTGCGTGTCACATAGAGAGAGAACAAGGGTGGAGAGTGTTGGATGGGTCTATATGTATAGCGCGAGCGATACATGTGTATGTGTGAACCAGGGAGATATAAAGTTTGAGAGAGACAGAGGAGCCACAATAAGGATGAGTGGGGCGTCAGATAGCTGAGAGTGGGAAAGAGATATTCCATCCGCTCGATAATGCAGTGCATGTAAATTTTTTAGAAGTCAAACTTTAGAAACTTTGATCAGGTTTACGCAAATGTTATTTACATCTACAATACCAACGATACATCATATGAAACTACATCTCATGGTGAATCCAATGGTATATGTTTGTCGTTCTAGATGTAATTGTTTTTCTCCACGTGCATGGTCAAACTTTGTGATGTTTGACTTCTTAATAAATCTATATGCTATGGACCGAAGAGAGTGCCTAATTCGAGAGAGGTCAAGTGCATGTGAAGGAGAATGAGTAAGTGTGCAAAAAGAGTATGTGTGTGAAAGAGAAAGTGACAACAAACGATAAATTAGAGAGAGAGTGTGTGCTTTTGTTTCTTACGAAAACATATCACGCATGCATCTCCGAGATAGAAAAGCGAGGCGAGGAGATACACGAAGATAGCTAGTGCGTGGTTGTTTGCAACAGAGAGAGACACCCCTATAGCACATGTCCAATAGAGGTCTGGCCAACAAGGAACAAAGGTAGAGAGGGACACATGGAGAACATGGACGCATGGGTAGGGAGAGAGGGTGTGTTTGTGATAGAGAGATCTCCTCGAGATCTTGAGGGGACTATATTGGTGGGATATCGAGGGAGGTGCGTGCGTGATAGAAAGATGCCCCGAGAGAAATCGAGATAGACCATGCACATGTTTGTGATGGAGACTAAGATTAGCTAGTCATATACATATAGGGGGGACTGCGTGTGCCTACAATTGAGTGAGAGACCATCATACTTGGCTAGCTAGGCATGAGATTGTGTGTGTGTGTGTGCGTGTGAGATGGAGA
The DNA here is from genome assembly GCF_002162155.2 of Triticum dicoccoides. Taxonomy (NCBI): domain Eukaryota; kingdom Viridiplantae; phylum Streptophyta; class Magnoliopsida; order Poales; family Poaceae; genus Triticum; species Triticum dicoccoides. The sequence goes on along the minus strand of NC_041391.1, from coordinate 393,867,090 downwards.
GAGAACAAGGGAGAGAGGTAGTGTTTTATATGGGCCTATCGAGTGCGAGTGAGATACGTATGTGTATGTGTGACCCAGGTAGATGGAGAGTTTGAGAGAGAGAAGGAAGAGCTCCGAGACGACAGAGTGGTGCGTGAGAGAGTTCCGGGCAATGAGCCAAGCAATTTGTGTGCGTACGATGAGTGCACCGAAGATATCTAGCTTGGACTAGAGAATCATACATAGTGTGCGAGAGAGACCTATAGATGGAGTATATATATGCACGCAAACTAGAAAGACCCCCCCCCCCACACACACACAAAGAGAGAGAGAGAGAGATGGAGAGAAAGGGAGAGGGACCAACAAGGTTTGTGTGTTGGATGCGTGCGACAAAATTGAAGATTGTTGGTGAGAGAGAGAGAGAGAAGGAGTCCGGGAGAGGGGGAGGTCGCGTTTTATGCATCAAAGACTGATATAAACCATGTTTCGATATAAACTTGCATTCAAATATTCAAATTGGAGAACATGTTGTCTGCAATCCACACATGAACGAATATATGCGTATATCAAACAAGTTCATTAATTTAACTTTCAACATGTTCATGGAGTACTATAATACTATACAACATGCTACTCGATTGAGTTGTTCAATTTTGGATTTAGTTCACTATTTTGACCTAGTGAACGAGCTATTTCATTGAATCGAGATATTTCATTTTGGGTTTGATTCCTGTTTTTTAGTGGGTCAACTATTTGTCATATAGTAAATCGCTAGCAACGAGCATGTAAAAACACATTACTCCCGAACATCATCTCTCTATCTAAAAAATAAGTGGCAAGCTAATATTTCAAAATTTGATTCGAATCGACTTGGTAAGGTAGACGTGGATGCTCGTTCTCCCTAAATTTGAACGAACCATTAAACATCCTCTGCTCAGTGGAATTCGCCCGAGCAAATAAATGGGAGACGCGAAATTACTGGCCTATGTGGGACACACACCAATTGGCCCGTTGTACATCGAGGGTAGGTCCGTAACTTCATCCAAGCGCGCCTTCTCCTCGGCCGAAATGACATGTGCCGAATAATTCATAAACCATGGTTGGCAAAACACGCTGTCCTCGCCCGAAATAGCTCGTGCCAACTATTTCAAAACACGCTCTCCTCGCCCAAAATCGCTCGCGCCCACTATATTTTAAAACACGTCCTCCTCGTCCGAAATCGCTCCTGCCCACTATTTTGGGAGAAGCAAAGTTACTCTACTATTCCCGACCCTCAGTACACAGACCCAGGCCAAGAAGCCTAAGGGCAGGGGTATAACTGTAACTCCCCCACATTTCAGAGAAATGCGTCCGTAAGACATGGTTCCACTCCTGAGGGAGTTCCGGACTAGGGGGTGTCCGGATAGCCGAACTATCATCATCGGCCGGACTCCAAGACTATGAATATACAAGATTGAAGACTTCATCCCGTGTCCGGATGGGACTTTCCTTGGCGTGGAAGGCAAGCTTGGCGATACGGATATGTAGATTTCCTACCATTGTAACCGACCCTGTGTAACCCTAGCCCTCTCCGGTGTCTATATAAACTGGATGGCTTTAGTCCTTAGGAGGAACAATAATCATACCATAGGCTAGCTTCTAGGGTTTAGCCTCCTTGATCTTGTGGTAGATCCACTCTTGTAACACACATCATCAATATTAATCAAGCAGGACGTAGGGTTTTACCTCCATCAAGAGGGCCCGAACCTGGGTAAAACATCGTGTCCCTTGTCTCCTGTTACCATCTGCCTAGACGAACAGTTCGGGGCCCCCTACCCGAGATCCGTCGGTTTTGACACTGACATTGGTGCTTTCATTGAGAGTTCCTCTGTGTCGTCACCGATAGGCTCGATCGCTTCTTCGACCATCATGAACGACGCAGTCCAGGGTGAGTCCTTTCCCCCCGGACAGATCTTCGTATTCGGCGGCTTTGCACTACGGGCCAATTCGCTTGGCCATCTAGAGCAGATCGAAAGCTACGCCCCTGGCCGTCAGGTCAGATTTGGAAGTTTGAACTTCACGGTCCGCGGGTACTTGATCCTCGATGGATTCGAGCCACAGCCGAGCGTGCTGCACTGTTACGACGGGCATGATTTAGCTCTGCAGCCGGACAGTACCCTAGAGGCCGCACTCGAACCCGCTCTGATCTTCAATTCGGAGCCGGCTGCGCAGATCGAGGATAGATGGCTAGACACCGCCTTGGGAACTGCAACCTCTACAGCGATTGAGCCGAACACTGACCTTGTCCCTCATGAAGCTCGTGAATCCGAGGTGCCGGACTCCTTGCCGGACTCTGAACCTCCCGCGCCCCCTCCGATCGAATCCGATTGGGCGCCGATCATGGAGTTCACCGCAGCGGACATCTTTCAACACTCACCTTTTGGCGACATCTTGAGTTCGCTAAAACATATCTCGTTATCAGGAGAGCCCCGGCCGGACTGTGGTCAGGACGGTTGGGATGCGGACGACGAAGAAATTCAAAGCCCACCCACCACCCACTTGGTAGCCACTGTCGACGATCTAACCGACATGCTAGATTACGACTCCGAAGACATCGACGGTATGGACGACGATGCCGGAGACGACCAAGAACGAGCGCCGACCGAGCACTGGAAAGCCACCTCATCATATGACATATACATGGTGGATATCCCAAAGGATGGGCATGGCGAAGGAACAGAGGAGGATGACCCCTCCAAGAAACAGCCCAAGCGCCAGCGTCAGCGGCGCCACTCTAAATCCCGCCACAGCAAGAATGAAGATTCCGGCACCGGAGATAATAATACACCGGACAGCACCGAAGATAACCCACTCTAGCAAGACCCAGCGCAGGAGGATGGAGACGCCAGCCCTCATGAGAGAGCGGCAGAAGAAGAGGTAGAGGATTATATGCCTCCCTCTGGAGACCAAGCAAGCCTCGACGATGATGAATTCGTCGTGCCTGAGGATCCCGTCGAACAAGAGCATTTTAAATGCAGGCTTATGGCCACGGCAAACAACCTCAAGAAAAAGCAGCAACAGTTTAGAGCTGATCAAGATGTTCTAGCCGACAGATGGACTGAAGTCCTCGCGGCTGAAGAGCATGAGCTCGAACGCCCCTCCAAAAGCTACCCTAAACGCAAGCTGCTCCCCCGATTAGAGGAGGAAGCGCATGAGCCCGCATCACCAGGAGGCAATACGGCCGACCGACCACCCCGTGGTCGCGACAGAGAGGCCTCTAGGCCCTTCACTAGACCCGTACCCCGGCATCGCTCGAAAAGCACAAGGCCACAGGGGAACGCTCCGGACTTGCGAGATATATTGGAGGATAAGGCAAGACAATCAAGATCGATCTATGGATCGCGTGGGCGCCCCATGGTACGTGACGGCAACCGTCGCGCCGGACACAGTAAGTCCGGCCGGGTTGAACAAAACAGACAAAGCTCTTTTGAGCTCCGTCGTGATATCGCCCAGTACAGAGGCGCCGCACACCCACTATGCTTCATAGATGAAGTAATGGATCATCAAATCCCTGAAGGGTTTAAACCCGTTAATATCGAATCTTACGATGGCACAACAGACCCCGCGGTTTGGATCGAAGACTATCTTCTTCACATCCACATGGCCCGCGGTGACGATCTTCACGCCATCAAATATCTTCCCCTTAACCTTAAAGGACCAGCCCGGCATTGGCTTAACAGCTTGCCAGCAGAGTCAATTGGGAGTTGGGAAGACATGGAAGCCGCATTCCTCGATAACTTCCAAGGAACGTATGTGCGACCACCAGACGCTGATGACCTAAGCCACCTAATTCAGCAGCCAGACGAATCGGCCAGACAATTCTGGACGCGGTTCTTAACAAAGAAAAACCAAATCGTCGACTGTCCCGATGCGGAGGCCCTCGCAGCCTTCAAGCATAACATCCGCGACGAGTGGCTTGCCAGGCACCTGGGACAGGAAAAGCCGAAATCCATGGCAGCCCTTACATCACTCATGACCCGCTTTTGCGCGGGTGAGGATAGCTGGCTAGCACGCAGCAACAACCTCAGCAAAAATTCTGGCAGTCCGGATTTCAAGGACTGCAATGGCAGGTCGCGTCGTAACAAAAGCAAACGCCGCATCAACGGCGACAATAGTGAGGATACGGCAGTCAATGCCGGATTCAGAGGCTCCAAACCCGGTCAGCGGAAAAAGCCATTCAAAAGAACTGCTCCGGGTCCGTCCAATTTGGACCGAATACTCGACCGCTTGTGCCAGATACACGACACCCCCGAAAAGCCAGCTAACCACACCAATAGGGACTATTGGGTATTCAAGCAGGCAGGCAAGTTAATTGCCGAAAAAAATGACCAGGGGCTGCATAGCGATGACGAGGAAGAGACCCGATGGCCGAACAATAGAGGGCAGAAGGGTTTCCCCCCACAGGTGCGGGCGGTGAACATGATATACGCAATGCACATACCCAAAAGGGAGCGGAAGCGTGCACTCAGGGATGTATACGCGATGGAGCCAGTCGCCCCGAAGTTCAATCCATGGTCCTCCTGCCAGATCACTTTTAACCGAAGGGACCACCCCACCAGCATCCGCCACGGCGGATTCGCCGCATTGGTCTTAAACCCAATCGTCGATGGATTTCACCTCACCAGAGTCCTGATGGACGGCGGCAGCAGCCTGAACCTGCTCTATCAGGATACAGTGCACAAAATGGGCATAGACCCCTCAAGGATTAAACCTACCAAGACGATCTTTAAAGGTGTCATACCAGGTGTAGAAGCCAATTGTACAGGCTCAGTTACACTGGAAGTGGTCTTCGGATCCCCGGATAACTTCCGAAGCAAGGAGTTAATCTACGACATAGTCCTGTTCCACAGCGGCTATCATGCCTTGCTCGGACGTACTGCGTTTGCAAAGTTCAACGCGGTGCCACACTACGCATACCTCAAGCTCAAGATGCCAGGCCCTAGAGGAGTCATCACGGTCAACGGAAACACTGAACGTTCTCTCCGAACGGAGGAACATACAGCGGCTCTCGCAGCAGAAGTACAATGCAGCCTCTTAAGGCAATTCTCGAGTCCGACCGTTAAGCGGCCGGACATAGCTAAGCGCGCCCGGAGTAACCTACAACAAGACCACCTGGCACGTTCCGAGCACGCGTAGCAGTGCGACCCCAACCCCAGCCCCTGCAAAACGTCCAAACAGGTCCTTCGCGTACACCATTACGCTCTGAAGATACCATGGGCATGGGGAGAGGGGCACGACCACAATAAGCCCAGACTGCGGCTCAGCCACACCAGGGGCTCTCAAGTGTGTCGTTCTTTTTTTCCTTTTCACCTTTTATTTTTTACCTACAGGACTCCGTTCGCTAGAGGCCCTGTCAGGCAGCAGACCTGCCGAACTCACGATGCAACAGACAGGGAAGGATCAAAGGCTACAACGAATATACAGGTGGTCTCCATTACGAGCATTTTTATACACCAGTCCACAGCCTACCCCTGGAGGGGGACATGTTTAACAGTCCCATCCCTTGCTTATCGCACTATTTGTATCATTCTGCATTCATAGCAGCACTTATTGAATAAAACAATGCAGCACCTTTTTGCTTATAATTGCATTTCTTTTTCATATATATGTTCATTTACGACATGTTGCATCCGTACACTTTGGTATGGTTAAAACACACCAGGGGCTTATGGTTCCCGCGTCATGGTGTGACAAGTCCGAACACTTTCACAAGTGCGGCACCCCAAACTTATAGCATTATATGCATCGGCTCCGAATCATGTCTTGGGTCAATAGTTGGGTTTGCCCGGCTCCCATATTTTGGTACCTTACGTTCCGTTGTATCGGCTAAGGTAGCACTGGGAGAACCACTGCGATTGCGACCCAGTTGAGCTAGGTTAACGCCTAAGTGGAGAAAGCTAAAATTGACCGTCATGATGAGGCAAGAGCCGGTCGCTGTTCGAGAGGTTTTTGCGAGTCCTTAAAGACTTATGCCGCTTAGAGCGAGGAGTCGGATCTTGTCCGGCCCAGGCGTGGATAGCGCCCCAAATTTGGCCTTCCGAAGACTAGGGGCTTCGCCGAAATTTAAAATTATAGAATTCTATGGCTAAGTGAGAGTGTTCAAGCATTATAAGTCCGGTTGCCTTGTTCGCTGTGTTGAGCGCCTCCCTAGATGGACCCAAAAAATGGGAACAAGAGTGCTCAAGTTTATCCCGAACACCCCAGCACTCGTGGCATGGGGGCTGAAGCCGACGACTTGCCATCTCTCAGATTTGATAAACAGCCGCACAGAAGGTAATATTTTAAATTAACAAGCATTGCTTAGCGCATATGAACTAAGTTTTCAGCGCACAGGATAACAAAATGCGATTCTACTCAAAAATTACATCTTTGGAGCACTCCCCCGCAATAGTGCGAGCGCCCTTCAGCACACTCTTATAATACATCTCGGGCGTGCGATGCTCCTTGCCCTCTGGTGGCGGGTCGATCACAAGCTTTTGGGCATCCATCTTGCCCCAATGCACCTTCGCGCGGGCAAGGGCCCGACAGGCACCCTCAATACAGGCGGAGTGCTTGATGACTTCAACCCACGGGCACACATCCACCAACCGCCGCACCAAGCCGAAGTAGCTCCCAGGCATGGCCTCCTTAGGCCACAGCCGAACTATGAGGCCCTTCATGGCCTGTTCGGCCGCCTTGTGGAGCTCAACTAGCTGCTTCAGCTGGTCGCTAAGGGGCACCGGATGTCCGGCCTCAGCATACTGAGACCAGAAGACCTTCTCCGTCGAGCTCCCCTCCTCAGCCCGGTAGAATGCGGCAGCATCGGAAACGCTGCGAGGAAGATCTGCGAACGCTCCTGGAGAGCTCCGAATTCGGGTAAGCAACAGGTAATTAACACTCACATGCTTACTTTGCATGAAAAATGCCTTACCCGCTGCTATTTTCTTCACCGCCTCAATCTCCTAGAGGGCCTTGTAGGCTTCGGCCTTAGCGGCTTTGGCACTCTCAAGAGCCGTTGCAAGCTCAGACTCTCGAGTCTTCGAGTCACGCTCCAGGCTCTCATGTTTTCTCACGAGATCCTGGAGCTCTTGCTGTACCTCCGCCACCCGCGCCTCCTGTTTCTCTCGCTCGGTGCGCTCTGTGGCCGCATTTCGTTCAGCCGCAGCCACCGCCTCTTTCAGGGTCGCCACCTCGTTAGTGGCCCCTGCAATACCCGCGTTATCCTTGTCATTCTTTTTGCAACCAAAATCCTTTTCTGTAAGGTACAATTTTCATAAGGTGTTACTCACCTTCCTTGTCCTCGAGCTGCCTCTTGGCACGACCGAGCTCATTCTCGGACCGCTCGAGGCTTTCCTTCAAAGTATTGACCTCCGCAGTCAGTGCGGCATAGGTTAGCAGTGCAACCTGCAATCCCATATTGACATATTTTTTATAACTCCTGCGTATATCTTTTTAGATCCTCAGTTCGGCTTTTCTTTCTGAACACCGAGCCGAGCATCAGGGGCTCCTGTCTATGCGGTACCATTTTATACATATTGAAATTCTTACCTCAAAGCCTATTATAAGGCTGCTGCAGGCTTCGGTCAGCCCGCTCTTGGCGAGCTGCACCTTCTGAATCACCGCACTCATAATAGTGCGGTGTTCCTCTTTGATGGAGGCGCCGTTGAGCGCCTCCGGCAAGTTATCCGGCACCTCCGGTTGGACGGAGGCAGCCGGCGTCACGGTCTTGCCCTTCTTGTGAAGGGGTCGCCCGCCGGACTCCGGAGCCACTGTGGGTTCCGGGGCCGAGTCCGGTGCAAAGTCCGGGAGGTTGTCCTGCGACACCTCCGGGGCCCTCTACTCCTGGTGGGTCCCTTCTTGGGATCCCACCTCGGCATCGTCCGCATCACGCGGGGTGGAGGCTGTCGGAAGGGAATCCATATCCGACGCACCTAAGGACCCGCTCGACGAGGCGGGAAGATCATCCTTTAGGCGGACTGCAGGGTTGTATGCGGCATTAGAAAGACATTATGTGGCGAAAAATAAAAACCTTGAAGTTATTCGGGAGTCCGGATACTTACGATCTCGCCTGGGGCTTGGCCCTTGGAGGCCAGTCCTCGTCGTCGTCACTATCGTTGGCGGAGCAGTCCGGGGGAAGAGTTTTTCCCTTCTTGGACCCTTCGGCCTCCCTTGTTGGGGAGGCCTTCCTTTTCTTCCCTCCCCCCGCTGGGGGAGAGGCTTTCTTCTTCTCCTCCTCGCCTTGGTGGGAGGAGTCGGCCTCAGATTCATCATCCGATAGCACCTGAAAACGGGAACTCTTCCGAGTCCCCGTGGCCTTCTTCTTGGCCTTCTTCTCCGGCACCACGTGGGGTGTCGGAGCCAGCAGCCCCGTTAGGCGGGCATCCGCTGGGTCCTCTGGCAATGGGACCGGACAGATAGTCCGTTCGGCCTTCGCCAGCCATTCCTGTCAAAGGTAAAGGGAGTTTACATCCCGCATAGAGTCAAACTATGGAAAACAAGTGGCAAAATCACTTACCTCGTCAGCTGGACGCTGCGAGCGGAATCCGCGATCTTCAGTAGCGGATGCGGGAACCTCGGCGCCTTTGAACAGCACCTTCCAGACATCTTCGTACATAGTGTCAAAGAGCCTGCTCAGAGTCTGGTGCTGCGCCGGATCGAACTCCCACATGTTGAAGCCCCGTCGCTGGCACGGGATAATCCGGCGAATGAGCACGACCTGGACTACGTTGACAAGCTTGAGCTTCTTGTCCACCAGCTTCTGGATACAGGCTTGGAGTCCGGTCAGCTGCTCCAAGTCCCCCCAGATCCGGCCACTCTCTTTCCAGGAGGTGAGCCGTGTAGGGATGCCAGATCTGAATTCGGGGGCCGCTACCCAATCAGGGTCACGCGGCTCGGTGATATAGAACCACCCCGATTGCCACCCCTTAATGGTTTCCATGAAAGTGCCCTCCAGCCACGTAACGTGGGACATCCTGCCCACCATGGCGCCTCCGCACTCCGCTTGGCTTCCCTTCACAACCTTCGACTTGACACTGAAGGTCTTGAGCCACAAGCCGAAGTGGGGCTAGATGCAGAGGAAGGCCTCGCACACGATGATAAACGCCGAGATGTTGAGGATGAAATTCGGGGCCAGATCATTGAAATTTAGGCCATAGTAGAACATGAGCCCCCCGACAAAGGGATGATGTGGGAAGCACAGTCCGCAGAGGAAATGGGGAAGAAATACTACCCTCTCATGGGGCCTAGGGGTGGGAATGAGCTCTCCCTCGTCGGGGAGCCGATGCTCGATGTTGTTGGACAAATATCCGGTGTCACGCAGCTTCTGGATCTGCCCCTCCGTGACGGAGGAGGCCATCCACTTGCCTCCCGCTCCGGACATAGTTGGAGAAGGTTGAGGTGAGAAGTGCGGACTTGGGCGCTGGAGCTCGAGTTCGCAGAGATGGATAAGCCAAGGAGGAAGAAGGCGCAGGTAAAAGGGTTGGATCTTTATCCCCTTATAAGGGCAGACGAGAACATGTGTCCCCACCGGCCTGGTAAAACTCGCTTATCTCCCAAGCGTCACAATCAATGGTGCGGTTGGGTTGCCCACGTCCGTATTGATGGGAATCCCGGAATAAGGGGAACACGATCTCTGCTTCGACAAGACGTGCCAGGGAAACCGCCTCGCTAAATGCGCGGAGGTGGAACAATAAAAACAATTCGAGTAAAGGCTTGGTAATGGTGTGACGTCACGCCACAAAAATATGTCAGCAGATTGAACTTGTGTAATGTTATTCTCTCTACGGCGGTATGTGGAATTTATTTTGCAGAGCCGGACACTATACTGGTGTTCATAATCTTCTATAAATTATTTGGAGGAAGAACCCGCCTTGCAATGCCGAAGACAACATGCGCGCCGGACTCGTCGTCATTGAAGCCTGGTTCAGGGGCTACTGAGGGACTTCCGGACTAGGGTGTGTCCGGATAGCCGAACTATCATCATCGGCCGGACTCCAAGACTATGAAGATACAAGATTGAAGACTTCGTCCCGTGTCCGGATGGGACTTTCCTTGGCGTGGAAGGCAAGCTTGGCGATACGGATATGTAGATTTCCTACCATTGTAACCGACTCTGTGTAACCCTAGCCCTCTCCGGTGTCTATATAAACCGGATGGCTTTAGGCCCTAGGACGAACAACAATCATACCATAGTCTAGCTTCTAGGGTTTAGTGTCACATCCCTAGCTTCTGGTAATGCACTAGGCTAGACCTCTTGCTGCATCATGTTTAAATTCAAATGAAATTTGAATTGAGGAATTTTCAAAGCCTCAGAAACCTCTAAAAATAACCAACAATTAAATATTCTCAAATGTGTCCAAGAAAATGTTCCTGTTATCCTCTGGAAATATTGGCAAGAGGTAAAATCCAAACCAATATTTTTGGTGTCTCAGAAACATTTAATTTGGGCATTTGAATTAAATCAATAATTATTTGAATTGGATTTATATCTACTATTAAATAAATATAGGTCCAATAAATTCTGAAATATTTTGTGGAGCATTGTTTTAATTCCTTTAGCTCCTAAAAATATTGTCAGAAGCAAAATAAATTGAATTGGTTTCAAAACCAAATTCAAAACAAACCTGCAAAATAGAAAACTGAAATAATTAGAAAAAGACAGAGAGAGAAGGGAATTACCTGGCGCCACTTACCTGGCCCAGCTGGCCAGCCCATCTGGCCGGCCCGGCCCACCTCCTCCCCCCCTTGTCCTCTTCTTCCTCTGCCAGTAGGCAGAGGCGAGGCATGGCGCGCGCCCGAAGAGCTCCGGCCACCTCCTGCTTCGCCGTGGCAGCCTCCCCGACTCCCTCGCGACGCCACGGAGACGCCCTCGCCCCCTGCACCTCCCCTCTCTCCCCCTGGACCCCATTCCCTCCTCTGTTTCCCTCTCGCGCACACCACCGAGCGGAGCTCGCCGCCATCGTC